>NC_066265.1:31718257-32021287 GCF_905404315.1 Leptidea sinapis
AAACAATAAAAGGCATTTATTTTCTCAAAATTGATTCCTTTAGAATTCTTTTTTATGTCATTTCTAATAACTACTAGATACTACTACCGCTTCGGAAACAAATGGCGCTCCCAGCATTCTTTTTTGCGCTCTTTTCAATAAAAATATACAATATTGTACAGTCATTTCTATCGCTATAAAGAAATCATAATCTAGTCCCAGGCTGTCCGATTCAGCAGTGGAGTAATAGGATTTACGACAGAGCCATTTTTTTATAAAACATTTAAATTTATTTATAGATAATGCCTGAACTGTGGCTGGGACTTTATTATAGAAGTGTATAAATTTACCCTTAAAGCTATTATGTATCTTATGAAGCAAGAAATAATGGATTTTCATAATAATTCTCATACGTTAAAGTAGAGAAACCATCAATCCAATGTAAGTCACTCGTGTATACACGTTTAATTAAAATTGTAATTGGACATAAAATTCACTTCCAATTATATTTATCATGGTTATCGCGTCAATTACAGAAATAAACCACTATCTAAATGGCATTTTATCACAATCCATTTTGTATTAGATATCGACCATTTAGATTAATTTCGCGAAACGCCTGCAAACTTTATCTACTTACCTTTAAGTAAATAAAGAATAAACAATATGTTATGTTTTTTAAAGTGATAACCCTCACTTCTACGATTAATACACAAATAAAATTTGAAAAACAAAATTTTATGAACCATGCGGCATTCGAACCCACGAGGGAACGGAACGCCGGAGGTCGTGGGTTCGAATCCCGCATTTACAAGAGCGACATCTCAAGTCAATTTCCTAATATGCAAATATTGGGGTTGAGCAGGTTATCAACTGTAAAGTAGATCCTGTAGATGAAGCCACAACCTGAGAGTTGAACAAAGCAAACAGAATTTTATAACGTACTCGAACGATTAGCTCAGTTGGTTAGAGCACCGGCACGGAACGCCGGAGGTCGTGGTGAATCCCGTATCGCTCATAAAATTTTGTTTTCAAATTTTATTTGTGTAAATAAAGAATGCTCCGAGAATTCCTTGTAACGTTTCTTCTCGAGTGTGTCACGTGTTTAGTCACAGTAATTTGCATCTGACAGATATAATATGTAACATAAATGCTATAAAAATTACACTGACAGATAATCATAAAAAGATAATCATAAAAAAGTGGTATTTAAACAATAAGAAATGTAAATTTATGCAAATTACTTTTTTTTAATTTTTTCTTTTAATAAAAAAAAAACTTACACTCTTTATTTCTTTTATGATCTAACTAATGAAAATAGTGTTTCTGACAGCCAACTAGTGGGGTTATGTGTGTTTCTCACGGGGTCTATATCTGCTAAACATTTCTTGAGCGAAAAATAGTTGGTCTGCTTTTCACCGGTGCCCATGCAAATGCCTCATGAACTGCCAAGGGTTTAGGTTAACGTAGCGACATATTCAAATTCAAATTCAACCGGGACTCAAACCGTGTTATATTACAACTCCAGTGTGGAAGGAATATATGAAATTGAAAAATATAACTAATACCCTTGAATTTTATATAATTTTATTCACGTCATTATTATTTGTACCCACAGCCCACTTTAAAATCTATCCCCCTCGATTCTATACATATATCCTATTCTATCGTAGACCGTAAATTTGTATCTTAAGGCGAAGAGTAGGCAGAAAACACGCAAACAAGGTGTTTTTAGACAAGTTTTGTGGTGAAAATATAGCATTTGGAGCTATAAACACTACTTTATCCTGTTACACATACCCTTAAGTCTTACTTGTAGGTTGCTAATGCTTGCTGTTAGTTAAACTTAACGCTCCAGAGCTATTATGAACTACCAGTTTTGTTTGCAGTTAAACAAGTTTTTTCTCGGCATAATGCGTTTGTTTAGTATACTGCTCTCATAAAAGTTGTTCTTATAGCTTTTACTTTTTTGTGTTGGTACATTTATTAAGATTAGTAATCAATAAT
The DNA here is from genome assembly GCF_905404315.1 of Leptidea sinapis. Lineage (NCBI taxonomy): Eukaryota > Metazoa > Arthropoda > Insecta > Lepidoptera > Pieridae > Leptidea > Leptidea sinapis. The sequence goes on from NC_066265.1 coordinate 31,720,244, forward strand.
GAGGATTGTAAGCAATTAAACTGTTTGCACCTGTTAAAATGTTAAATTTTCGACTCAAGAATTTTGAAAATATTGGCTTTGTTACATAGGAGCCGTGAACTCATATCGCTCAAGGTCGCCGGCATTTAGTGTCGCCTTAAGGGCATACATAATAAATAGATTGAAGCCGTATAGACATGGCCGGCTTAGCCGCGTGAAATAAAATGGGCACATCAGCAAGACTTGTTTTACATAAGCCATATAAAACTATTTCAATTTGTTGCCATATAAAACTATTTTATGTCAACTTCAAGTTACAAAATATCATCATAGGCACAAAGTGAATTTGCTAGAAACTGTCATAACCATAAGGAACACGAAATAGCACCAGGAACAGACATAAACTTATAATGCCTAAAACTCGGCTAAGTCGACTTAGTAAGTCTTTTGTGGGGCGATATACAGGGTGTCCCGTAATCAGTGGACCAACGGGATACCCGTGATAGGGGTGGTCATCATCTATCGAAAACACCAAATTTTTCTGTTCTAGGGCCAGTAGTTCAAAAGATATGATTTTTTAAGCATTATTTTGAAAATTCTACCCTTATCAACACAAAAGTTGAAAAAAAATATTTTTTATTTTTATTTTGCCCTGTTTCTTAACTTAAGGTGGCTGAGGAAACATGTGTCTTCACAATTAAATCCATTTTTGTGAATAAATATTGCCAAATTGAAAATTAAAAACCAAAACATGCGCAAATATCAAATAACTAAATTTGGAACGTGATGTTTGAAGCAAGCTAGTGCAAAAAAAATGTATGACAGCCTTGCGGACCATTATTTAAAAAACATCTGCAGTTCATACTGATTCCAAAAAGGTATAACAATATTACATTTTACAAAAAAAATAACTTAATAACCAATTTTAGACTCCAATTGCGAGAAACATTTAAGCGCTATCTATTCTGAGAATTATTTTGTTATCGAGAGAGAGATAACACAATATGCTATCTCTTTCTCGCTCAGGTACCTTTTTCGTTTACGGGGTCCTATTGGCCGACGCCTATGATCCCCACACCCTAATTTTTCAAATTATTCTTAGTTTCATCAGAGACTTGCTCATAGCTCGTAGCTGCACACGTGTTTTTTACTTCGCTACCATTACGACTCTTTTTTTTGGTGACTGACGCTTGAATTGGACCTTGTTTGTCTTTGTGATTTGGATACTGTTTGCCCGGATTTTATAAAATGCCTAATACCTATACTCCTCGTGAATATGCTGAGATGTATTTTATTTACGGTCTGTGTAATGCAAACGCTCGGCAAGCAGCCCGTACGTATCGTGAGCGCTATCCTAATCGCGACCGCTATCCGGATCATCGAATTTTTCTCCGTGTAAATAACGCGTATTTAGAAGGCAGAATTCCCGGAGCTGCAAACAACGTGGGAAGACCTAGAAGAGTCGATGAACTTCAAATACTGGCCGAAGTGACAGAAGAACCTTCTACGAGTGTTCGTCGTATTTCAAGACGTACTGGTATAGCAAAAACAACAGTACATCGCATTTTAAAAAGAAACAGTTTATACCCTTATCATATTCAACGAGTGCAGGCACTATTACCTGCTGATTATCAACGGAGGATAGATTTTTGTGCAGAGATGCTTCGCCGATGCCGACAAGATCCACTATTTTTCAATTCAATATTATGGAGCGATGAATCGTGTTTTAAAAGAGTTGGAGTGTTTAACATTCATAATTTACATGAATGGGCTGTTGTGAATCCACGTATTGTACGAGAAGATAGATTCCAGCACCAGTTTGGAGTCAATTTGTGGGCTGGAATCTTAGATGGTAAACTTATTGGTCCATTTGAGCTCCCACCGAGGCTTAATGGTGCTCGGTACTTGCAATTTTTAAGAAATGACTTAAGTAATTTATTAGCAAATGTACCACAGGAGGTATGTGAGAGGATGTGGTTACAGCATGATGGCGCACCCGCTCATTATTGCAGACAAGTGAGGGAATATTTAAACGAGTCTTACCCAAGTAGGTGGATTGGACGAGGAGGTACAATCCCATGGCCAGCTCGATCACCTGATCTTAATCCATTGGATTATTTTTTATGGGGATATTTTAAAGAATCCGTATATGAAACCGTTAACGATAACGAAAGACAGCTAAGACAAAAACTGAATGTGGTGAGTGAAAAAGTCAAAAATAATGAAAGGGCGTTAAAAAGTTTAAAAAGAAATTTTATAAGAAGATGCCGGCTATGCCTTAGAGTAAGAGGAAGACATTTCGAACATTTATTATAAGAAATAAATGAAAAAATTCTAACTATTTACTTTTGTTTTATTGTAAATTCCGCCAAGAAATTGCTATCTAATGTTGATTTAAAATAATTATTGTCTTTTATTGTTTCACAATAATGATTAATTATACCTTTTTGGAATCAGTATGAACTGCAGATGTTTTTTAAATAATGGTCCGCAAGGCTGTCATACATTTTTTTTGCACTAGCTTGCTTCAAACATCACGTTCCAAATTTAGTTATTTGATATTTGCGCATGTTTTGGTTTTTAATTTTCAATTTGGCAATATTTATTCACAAAAATGGATTTAATTGTGAAGACACATGTTTCCTCAGCCACCTTAAGTTAAGAAACAGGGCAAAATAAAAATAAAAAATATTTTTTTTCAACTTTTGTGTTGATAAGGGTAGAATTTTCAAAATAATGCTTAAAAAATCATATCTTTTGAACTACTGGCCCTAGAACAGTAAAATTTGGTGTTTTCGAGAGATGATGACCACCCCTATCACGGGTATCCCGTTGGTCCACTGATTACGGGACACCCTGTATATGCTTTTACAACGCCCAGATAATGTTCAAAACAAATGTATTACGAAATTCAAAAGAATTGTTAAAAGACGTAGGTATATGTGGTAAAGGTTACTATAACATAAATGGCTTTCTTAATGATAGACACAGATTGGAAATGGAGTGACCACCCTCAGACTATTAAATAATAAGTCTTATAATCCATTGTAACCAAATTTTTTATGAAAAAAATGAAGCCCGCTGAGTTTCTTGCGCCCTATTTTCTCAGCTCTGAGGCATACTTTTTCAAATGGGTGGTAGTTTTTGACTTCTCATATCCTATCTATCTATATATATCGTTATTTGTTATATTTGAAATCCTTTAATTAGTGGCGGATCTCACTTTGAAATATAACAAATTGTTTACGCTTTTTCACCTTTTCCTTATGACATAGTTTGTTTAAGTTATAAACGACATATTTTGGGATATGATGATATTATGGTGACAATAATATGAATCAGTCAGTCGAAAGTTGAGACGTATCGTGGAGTACGTCTCTGGGCTCACGTAGGCCGATTGGTGCGGGCTGTAGACACTAGACGTTGACTCATCTATGTGTCATTTGGTTTCTCAATATATTCTCTTTGTTACATTGTTTTGTTTACACTTTCGAAACTTGAAAGGATTCAAATTCAAATATTTTTATTCAAAACTAGTTGACCCGACAGACGTTGTTCTGTATATAATAAACTAGCTGCCCCGACAGACGTTGTTCTGTAGATAATAAAAAAAAAATATTTTATAGGAATTTGCCAATAATCAAAACATCAAGAATTATAACGTAAAACATTCTCCCTGTTGTTATAATTAAATTGTTTCACAGCGGAACTGAACCGTGCGTCACTAAAATCTCTCATGGAAAATATGTCCATACAAAACAAATATTGAAAATAAAAATAAGTATGAGTCCCAAATCAAAATAAAAACAATCCTATCTCTCAAGTTGGACCAAACTGCACTCCATGGAGTAATCCCCATTAAAATCCGTTCATTTTAGGAGTTGGAGGAGTTTAGGAGTCCATCGCGGACAAACAACGTGACACGTAAATTATATATATTAAGATAAAATACTGTTTTTTTTTATGAATTTGTCAATAATATTTCATAACATCAAGAATTATTTCGTAAAATATGCTCCCTGTTGTTGTAATGAAATTGTTTTACAGCAGAACTGTCAAACCGTGCGTCAATAAATTCTCTCATAGAAAATATGTCCATACAAAACAAATATCGGACGACGGGGGACACATCAAAGGAAAAACAAAATTGTTGTTTTTATTTAATTCCGAACACTTTCACATTTATTCACCTTTTAAACCTTCCCTGGACTTCCACAAATAATTCAAGAGCAAAATTAGCCAAATCGGTCCAGCCGATCTAGAGTTTTAGCGAGACTAACGAACAGCAATTCATTTATGTTTAGATTTGAAAGAGCGACATCTCAAGTCAATTTCCTAATATATTAAATTATTGGGGTTGAGCAGATTATCAACTGTAAAGCAGATCCTGTAGACTGTAGAGTGTAGGTGGAGCCCACGACCTAAGAGTTCAATAAGATATACCAAAATTTACGATACATGCGTACGATTGGCTTTTTTTTTATGGAATAGGAGGACAAACGAGCGTACGGGTCACCTGGTGTTAAGTGATCACCGCCGCCCACACTCTCCTGCAACACCAGAGGAATCACAAGAGCGTTGCCGGCCTTTAAGGAAGGTGTACGCGCTTTTTTTGAAGGTACCCATGTCGTATCGTCCCGGAAACACCGCACAAGGAAGCTCATTCCACAGCTTCGTGGTACGAGGAAGAAAGCTCCTTGAAAACCGCACTGTGGAGGACCGCCACACATCCAGATGGTGGGGATGATATCGTAACTTGTGGCGAGTCGTGCGAAGGTGAAATTCGGCGGCAGGAATCAGGTTAAACAGCTCTTCGGAACACTCCCCGTGATAAATGCGGTAGAAGACACACAATGAAGCGACGTCTCTACGCAACGCCAAGTGATCCAGCCGTTCACAGAGTACTGGGTCCCCGTCAATTCGAGCTGCTCTGCGTTGCACGCGGCCAAATGGATCGAGCTGATACTGGGGTGCGCCAGACCAGAGATGACAGCAATACTCCATGTGAGGCCGGACCTGCGCTTTGTAGAGCGCTAGAATGTGGGCCGGCTTGAAGTATTGCCGTGCTCTATTTATGACGCCCAGTTTCTTTGAAGCCAGATTGGCTTTGCCCTCCAGATGGCCACGGAATTGGCAATTGCTCGAGATTTCGAGACCCAGTATTCCGATACTAGGCGAGGCTTTAAGGGAAGTGTTCTCGAAGAGCGGTGATACGGCAAATGGGGTTTTTTTTATGGTAAACGCGCAAACTTGAGTCTTCTGGGGGTTAAATTGAACAAGGTTCAACTTACCCCATTCCGCGACCTTCTCGAGAGAGGACTCGATAGAAGACACAAGTTTCTCCCGGCACTGGTCAACGTTTTCCCGAGAGAGACCTGCATGGCCCGTGTATACGGCATCACCAGTGCTGTCGTCTGCATAGCAATGCATGTTGGTGGTGTCCAACATATCATTGATATGCAGAAGAAACAGCGTGGGAGATAGCACACAGCCTTGGGGCACTCCAGCGTTCACGGGCTTGGGATTCGAGCAATAACGACCTGTATGCTGCGCCCAGTGAGGAAGCTGGAGGTCCACTTGCATAAGCTCTCGGGAAGCCCAAATGATGGAAGTTTTGCGAGTAGCGCCTTGTGCCATACACGATCAAAGGCCTTCGCTATATCCAGACCAACTGCCAGGCCTTCCCCCTTGCTTTCAATAGTCGCCGCCCATCTATGTGTTAGGTATACCAGAAGATCGCCAGTCGACCGACCATGGCGAAAGCCGTAATGCCGGTCGTTGATCAACTGGTGACCCTCAAGGTATACCAAGATCTGGCGGTTAATTATGCTCTCCATGATTTTGGAGAGTAGGGAGGTAATAGCAATAGGCCTGTAGTTTGCCGGATCCGAACTGTCTCCTTTTTTTGGGATCGGATGGACAAGGGCTGACTTCCATGAATCAGGGACTACGCCTTTTGAATAAGAGTGCCGGAATAAACGCGTTAGCACCGGCGTCAACTCAGGGGCACACGTTTTAAGCACGATTGGAGAAATAACATCCGGCCCGCTCGACTTCCTGACGTCCAACGAAAACAGAGCTCGCCTAACAGTTTTCTGCCGGAACTGTACTTCAGGCATGGAGCTCTGACACCGCGGGATGGTCGGCGGTGTTTTTCCGTTGTCGTCAAGAGCCGAGTTGGAGGCAAAAAGAGTGCACAGAAGATCGGCTTTCTCTTTTGCCGTATGGGCCAGGATGTCATTCCTCATGTGCAACGGCGGCATGGACGGCTGGTTGAAGTTACCAAGAGCAGCTTTCGACAACGACCAGAACTTGCGTGTTCCGGTCGGGTAACTGGAAAGCTGCTCGCCAATTTTGACGACGTGCTTCGATTTCGCACGGGCGATTTGCCGCTTTAAAAATCTGGAGGCACGGTTATATTTCCTCTTCAGAACTTTGCAGTTCGGATCCTTTGAGCCCAGCGCCGCAACCCAAGTTCGATACGCCTGTTTTTTGCAGTCAGATGCTGCTTAAACTGACGCATCGAACCAGGGCTGTGATCTGCCACCGATCGGTACTACAGAGCTTGGTATAGAAATATCCATGCCCTGCAGTATCACATCGGCTACTGCAACGGCGCAGGCGCTAGGATCATCCGAAGGGAAACAAACCCTGCCCCAAGGGTAGGATGCAAAAAAGGAACGCATCCTATCCCAATCTGCTGACTTGTAGTGCCAAACGCGGCGGTTCGCTGGTGGTTTGCGACGGTGGCGTCGGATAGGCAATACACTCCTGACCAGGCAATGGTCGGACGTTCCGAGAGGGGCGTCGACAGAGACCTGGTAACCATCGGGATGTGTAGTCAGCAGAAGATCTAATAAGGACGGCATGTGGGATCCATCCGGGAGCCGCGTCGGCGACTCAACCAATTGGGACAGACCGTACGCCAATGCAAAATTATGCACAGATCGCCCTGCGTAGTGTGTGGTACGTGATCCAAGCCATTCGACATTGTGCCCGTTGAAATCACCCAAGACTACGATTTCAGCGGAGGAGATCTGAGCAAGCACGTCATCAAATGCTGCTTGAACGCAGCCCATGAGGTGATCCGTTTCTGCGTTACCACTATGGGACCTGTAGACACACGCATAGATGCGGACGCGGTCCTCTAAATCTACGCGGAGCCAGAGAGTAGACAGGCCCCTACCCTCAAAATTGCCGAGACGGCGACAGCAGATATCCTCCCTAACGTACACACATACCCCGGCATGAGGCATGAATATATGCTCAATTTTGTACCAGGGGTACGTTAAATATGACGTATCGCTAGGTCGAGATATCTGCGTCTCCGTAAGGAAACAAACGCTGAGCTGGAAAAAGCGCTCGGACGGAACCCGAATGGTTGCGGGTTCGAGTCCCGCAAAGTTCATATATTTTGGTTACAAATTTAATTTGTGTACAAAAATTGTAATTCTATTTAACTTTTCGTCATGCTCGTCTCGTGCCTTATGTTCATAAAAAAAATCAAAGAATGTCACTACACATGTTTTTTGAAATAATGACGGGCGCGTAACCCGCTGATGCGCCCTTACAAATATAAGGTCACAATGACCTTTAAAGTTTAAACACCGCCGAAAAAAAGCACTCGCTCGTTCACAAGATGACTGAGATGGTACCTAACTATCTTGTTTTATACGTTAACGGTTGCATCAAAAGTAATTTTCAAACTGTGTGTAAAACAATACCAGAAAGTGGATTTCAAAGACTTTTGTACATATTACATTTATAGACTATAACAAGCTACATATATTTATGGGAAGACAATAATAATAAGAAGACACACTTTCACACAAATTATCAAGCCCCTAAGGGGGCGTCCATAAATTACGTGAGATGTTTAAGGGGGGGAGGGGGTCGAGCCAAATCTCATCATATCTTACGTTGGAGAGAGGTCTCAGCAATTATCACGCAATTTTTTTTCTGATTGAAACAAATTAAAATATACTATTTTGGTCCATTTAAAGCCCGATTGTTCACTAATTCGTTCGAAAAATAATAATTTCATTTATACTTCGACATTATACATCAACTGACTGTCGAACCACCAAAATTTGTTTAATACCAAATAGCTTAATTTACATTATATAGATTTTTTTCTTTTTACAATAACAATCCAACGCGTTTATATAAGAAACCCACATTTTAAAAAATCTTACGTGAGATTGGGGGATGGGGGACGTGGTTGAATAAAATTTCATGAAATCTCACCAGGGGGGGAGGGAAGGACAGAAAATTGAGAAAAAACACCTCACGTAATTATTTTATGGACGACCCTTAACTAGGCATAATAATATGTATACATACTTTGTCCTCCTCGTCGATAAAAAAAAACTATGGGTTCCAGACGATTTATTAAATACGACATACATATTTAAACGAACATAAATATAATATAACCATCAATGACTCGGAAACAATCAATCATATTTATTAATTTATGCAAATATTTAAAAAAAAATCTACTAGAATTCGAACCACTAGGCCATGGGGGCCATCAAACAAAAGGATTTAAAGATGTTGCTGTCAGGTGCAGCCAAATACATTTCTGTTTTTTTTTTCTAATTTTAATTCTTATAATCCCTATTATTAATAAAGATAATTAGATAGCTACATTGATTAAAAAATTAATTGCATTGCATTTTTATTCAAAAAAAAATAATCGGTTTTATTATTTTATTTGTCAAACGGTAAATATTGTTTTTTTTTTTAATCCACACTAAAAATAACAATATTGGATTATACGAGATACATACGTATGGATATACGGACGTAATTATGATAATATTGGGGATTTAATGAAGCTGTTATCTTAATTACATGTATCTATTACATAGCCTGGCATATGTTAGCGAACGGATATATATCAAGCTGTGACGTATTTAATATTACGTATACTGATACAGCACAAAGGCCAAAATTAGTTGTTCGAGTCACCTGTTGATGTAACACGTGTCCTAACGCGATACGTACTACGCTCGCGACTTTCTGTTCTCGTACGAAAATACCTACTTCATACAAATTCAAATATCCTGTCTGCGAAATATAATATCACATTAGAATCTTTTGTAAAATAAAATCAAACTATTGTAGTTATTAATTAAACAATAAAGGATTACCAAAAGGCATAAAAAGGCATTTATTTTCTCAAAATTGTTTCCTTTAGAATTCTTTTTGATGTCATTTCTAATAACTACTAGATACTACTACCACTTCGGGAACAAATGGCACTCTGAGAGAGAAGAAGAGGCGCAAGAAACTCTCCTAGCATTCTTTTTTGCGATCTTTTCAATAAAAATATACAATATTGTACAGTCATTTCTATCGCTATAAAATAATCACAATCTAGTCCCAGGCTGTACGATCATTTAGATAAAAAAACCGGAGGCTGTAAGAAAAACAGTTATGTGTTGTCGAGTTTAAGTGTAGAAATCACAATGGCAAGGTTTCCATATATCGTCCTCAAATTTTATTAGACTCCTAATAGATATACATTCGCAATATAAACAATTCAGCCGCCCAACTGAGCTTCTTTCAAGTTACTATTTCTGGAACTTGTTCCGAAAGTAGTAAAACCGTTTTCCCCACTCCTTACAAAAAGTATACTTCTAAGTCACATTATTACTTTTTATTACTGTCAGGTGATAGTATATTTACTTGTCCTGGACTCTAGGAATGTCAGAAAATATCAGAGGTCTTGAAAAGTTAGTAATTGTTAATTGCAATGACAAGCATATTAAAAGAAATTCAGAAACTTTTATCTGAAAAAGGGCAACTAAGATACATTATTTACTTCCAGTGCTCTAAATGACTGTTCAACGATAAATAATTTGCTAGTTTAGGAGTCTATGCCATACAGGTATCTTAGTGTTCCAGATATCCATCATTGATCAACTAGTTTTTTGAAGTGAAAATGTCTACAAAATATGTGCTATCCAATGTACTTAGTATGAATAGGCAAAAAACAAAAGTACTTCTACAATGCATTTGCATTAACAGTTAAATATATTGTTCAAAAAATGCTCTCAAATATGAAATTATTATTTCTAGCAAAAGCAAGTTTCCTATATAACTTTTTAATTAAAGAAACAAGTATATATTTATAACATGAATTAATGTAATATATATAAAAGTGTTAGGCAGTTTTTATGTAAAAATTTCTATTACTATTAAAATTTTCAACAATGTTTTTAGTAAATTCACAATACTTAGGGCCTCACCAGAGGGCATGATGCCTAATTTATTATGGATAATTTGGTAAAACCAATAAATAATTTTATTTTATTTATTATTATTTATTTATTTATGATCTTTATTAAGTGACCCAACTTCATCATGTTAATGAGAGTGCTAATTATAAAAATATATGAAACAGCACTGATACTTGAAATATTATAATATATGGAATTTGTATACTAATTAAAAAACATATTAACATACATAATCACAGTCGGTTTCAGCTTTTATAATAGAAGTCTTCATTTCAAAATTTTCACCTAAATACAATGTATTTTTCATTCAAGAAATACATGAGAAAGAAGCAATTAGCAATCCCTGTACAACATATATTATGTGCTCGACCCAAACTGGTGACTCAAGCTATAAGTTTAATAAAAAATCAACATAGGGAGGTTTCTGGTAATTACACAAACAGGCCTTACCTTAGCATATTCCTGAAATTTTCTAGTTCCCGTATACTGTTGGATAATCTTGCAAAAGCATTAAAAAGTGCAACTATCTCGGATCGGTGAAGCCTCTTATTAGATTTATGCCTCAATGGTAGTTTGCCTTGGTCAGGATCACCCTCACTGTCCCATTTACCAGAGAAAAGGATTTTCAGAGCTGTGCCCAATCCTTGAGTCTGCAATTTACCCCACAATTTACATTTATCACATCCAACACAGTCCATAATTCTTGAAATGTTCCTAAAGTGTTCTCGGAACTCATTTTTCAACTGTGTTGCTTGAAGACCACCATTAAACATTAGAGACTCATTAAAATGCTCTGGGAATGTATATATAATACCGAGCATGTTACTAATGGCATTTCTTGTTTCTTCATCTTCAGTTGGATTTCCTGTAAAATAGTCTTCACGTTCCAAATAAGGACCTGCTTTTGCTAGTGCTCTCATTTCTAATAGGTATACAAAGTACAAGTTTTTGAGCCAGTTGGGTCCTTCTCCAAATGTTTGTGATGGATCAAATCGCCTCTGAAATTCTGCAATATTGGGACCCCATTCTCCTTCAGGAGAAGCGGCAAAGCCTATTCCCTTTTCTGATAGTAAGTACTTAGAGCACAAATGAATGTTAATGCTACTATGAAGACCTGATACTGCACGATAAAATACTCTTTTCTCTAAACACATATTACCCAAATCTGAACTGAGGACATGAGGAAACGACTCATATGGATTCGACTTTGGACGAAAGCAATTTTCCTGGTAGATACTTCTCCATATCCTGTGTGCTGATGGTCCTTTATATCCTGTATACCGTTCTGGGTTCAATGAAAGGTCAACATATTCTGCCTCAACATCCTTGTCGTCATTCTGACAGAAATTTTCAACTGAATCATCATAGGCTTTCCATTTGGCTATTTCAAATTGATTAGCAGCACTAATAGTCATGTTCAAGTAACCCAGATCTGGATCATGATCAGAATCTCCTTTACATTTGCTTTGTGTATTCTCAGAATACTTTGTAGCTGGAGATTCTTCCAAATACTCATTTTCATACTCACTATCATAACCAGGGACACTTTCTTTAGAACAGGTTTTAATGTGACAATATTTCATGGCGCACCTACTATCATCAGCCCAAAATGGACACTCCTTCTTCAAATTTACCTTGTAGAAGCGAAAGTAATCCTTGCTCACTAAACTCTGGATACGAGGAAATATTTTTACATTGTTGAAATAGTCAATCGTATCGACATTGCAAGAGCAATCACCGAGCGAACCATGAAGCGAATCAAAACAGGCATTGCTATCACAAGGAGCTGTCTCGAATAATTCTGTGTCGAAACCCACGGCCTGAACTTTCACTACCGCGAAAATAATAAATACAACAAAACAATTTTTGTACACCATCTTTCTCAAATATAAATTAAAGTTCCGTACAGAAAGTTCCTTGTTCGAGACATTGAGCAGAATCAAAATCCTCAAAGTGATTTACTATGTGAATCGCGAAAAAGTGAAAGTGTATTCTAATTGTAACAAAATAAACACACGTCTCTACGTCCACACATCACTTTACAAACAGTGATATTTCTCATAGCATAATAATTTACGAGATAGATACGAATTTTGACGATCGTAACAAGTAAACAATAATTTTGATAAGCAAATACTTTTTTTTAGGATTTCATGACCTGGTAACTAAGACCTTTAAGTCAAGTCTTTTTTATTATCTAAATATACTTTTCATTTCACAGTTCACTTCACTTTATTTTATGTTGTTGGAATTGTATTCTTAATATAATTTATATAATGGTTTATAACATCTTTTGTCTCTTAATAAATGATCAGGTGATCAAGTGGAGGCGGCCGGAATGAAAAATCACATAAAATTTTTGAATCACTGATTTCACTAGCCATCACAAATATGTCAATCAGAAATGTTTGCCAGTCGAAAATAAGATATTCCACAGTTCCTTCATTTAAATTGCAATGTGGGCTAATTTTATTCTCAATATTTCATCATATTTCTTTTATAAAAAAGAGGATATAGTAAGATTTAGAATTAACTGTAAAATTAGTTAAACCTTTTAATAAGCTTAAAGCTGTTACTATTAAAAAGTTCTTAAAGTTGTGAATTACGCGTATTCTTATTAATACCTAATAAACTGCATATGATTCTGCTGTAATAAGCAAATGCGAAGGGCAAACATGAAACCAAAAAGTACTTGCGGTGGGCGATTATGACATATACTCATGAAATCATTATAATTTTAAGAATGTCTCGAGATATCTCGATAATAAAAATTAGGAGTTACTGATTCTGGAGGTATTTATGTCCGCGAGTCGACGTAGATCAAAGCAAGCAAACACGATGGTTGATGATGGTCAGGTCAACTCGGCTCGCGTCGGTCGAGTCGACTGTCGTGTTAATAATTGCGTGGGAAAGAAGGGGACAGCACTATGCGCCACGCTGATTGCACTCACAATAATAATATTATTGTCTCAGCAGTGTACATACCCTACTATAATGATAATAGAATAGTGATGCATCTGACTTATTAAAATTATATTACACACATAAACTGCAATAAACTTGTAAGTAAGTATATTGTTGCGTAGCAACCCTTCGAAGTATATGACGAGAGTTGTCAAACTTCAAGACTTTGTTAATTTCAACAGCTCCATCAGCATTACTCGTAGCTCAGCGGAAAAGTGTTTACTTTAGACGCTGTAGACCCGGGTTCGATACACCTACCAGTGTATGGATTTTTTTGGGTTTTGTGAAGTTAAAGGAAATTTCTAGTTAGTTCAGGATCAAATCGAACAGAAAAAAAGGGATGGAAAATGTGTAAGCAGGATAAAAATGGTTAAAAGAATTTTCTAGTACAATTTAAATTTAAAGATGGAATGGGAGAATCATTTTGAAAATAGAACGGATCCGGGGGTATATAAGCCGTACTAAGCGTGGCCTACGGCAGTTCTAGTTCTGACTCGCAAGTGTAAAGAAGAAGAAGAAGAAAAGAAGAAGTAGTGAAAAGTGGAAGTGTTCCAAGAGGAAGAAGATAGAAGAGACTTAGTGTTCGGTGCGGTGTGACGCGTTGAAGGTACCGCCGCTCACAAGAGGAACAGCGGCAGACCGGCGAAGTGCAAGTTCAGAAAAAGTGAACGCAAATAAAGACTCGTTCCTATAAGCGGAGTATTATTTCCAATCCCTGACCCACTCCCGTGTCAATTGGTGTCAGAAGTGGGATTGGAAAGATGCCATTAGTGCCCAGGAACGAAAAGGGAGTGACCACGCGAGCGGGAGCAGCTGCAGCGGCAGAGGACGAGTCACAACAAGCATCCGGCTCTGAACTCAGTGCGTGCGTGTCAGCACCGCAGGCTCCTGCCGTAGACATCAGCGCGCTCATGCAGCAGATGGCCACCATGATGAAAGAGCAAGCGCGCCGACAGGAGGAGCAGCTGCGGGGCTTGCAAGAGGAACAAGCGCTCCGACAGGAGGAGCAAGTGCGTCGACAGGAGGAGCAGCTGCGAGCCTTGCAGGAAGAGCAAGCACGTCGACAGGAGGAGCAGCTGCGAGGTCTGCATGAAGGCCTCTCCAAGGAAATTTTATCAGTGGTGCAGAAAATCTCCGCCCGGATTGACGCTGTAGAAAAGGAGATCGCCAGGATTGACACTAGAAAAGGAGATCGCCCGGATTGACACTGTGAAAAGGAAGATGGGGGAGATGGAAGCAACTATTCATCAGCTCAATAGGAAGGTCGTGTGTGGGGGTCCTTCAGCCAACCCAGGAGTCACCTGCGGAATCACATCGACCAGAAGTTTGAAAGTACCCCCCTACGACGGCAAGTCTTCCTGGGCCGCCTTCAAGCTACAATTAGAGACGGTCAGAAGAGCAAGTGGTTGGAGTGACCAAGAAGCACACTCTGCCCTCACACTAGCGCTCCGTGATGAAGCACTTTCCGTATTGGAAGCACTCGGCGCTGGGAAGGAGGAAGTAACCTATACGGACCTTCTTAACGCGTTGTAGGCACGTTATGGCGATAAACACCTTGAGCATGTGTATCGGGCGCAGCTTAAGGACCGCAGTCAAAGGGCCAACGAAACTCTGCAGCAGTGGTCCCTCGAAGCTGAGAAGCTAGTGCGTAAAGCATATCAGTCGTCGCCAACTGCAATAGAAGAAATGTTGCTTCAAGTGTTCATCGATGGAATACGGGACGCCGAAGTAAGAGCAGCCGTACGACTGAGTCATCATACTAGCTTGAAGGAAGCGGTGGCACATGCGTTGGAAGTGGAAGCAGTTCGCCACGATTCTCGGGGGTTGAGACTCCGCAAAATTGTACCAGCAGATTCCAGCCGAAGGCAAGCATATAGCCCAGTATGCTATGGGTGTGGGGAGCGAGGACACATTAGGAGCACTTGCCCCAGGCGTGAGAGCATAACGCAAGGTAGGAAGGATGCGGCGGTCTCAACATCACCGCTGGAGCAGCAGGAAAACTAGAAGAGGCCAGGGCAGTGGGGTGGGCGCTGGCTGGTAGAAGCAAAGCCCCAAGGATCTTCGTTAAGCAGACATGTGACGGAAACACTTTAGTTATAGAGGGAATGATAAATGGAAAATCTTGCCGTTTCACTTTGGATACGGGAGCCTCACGTACAGTCGTTAGCCAAAGAAGACTAGAGAGCATCGGAAGACGACATATGCGAGAAAATGCAAACTTAACACTCACAACAGCTACCGGCCAGCGCATACCAGTCCAGGGAGAGAAGATCGTGGCCGTGAAAATCGGTAGTACGTTGTACTGGCAAAAAGTGGTAATCGCAGATATCACAGATGACTGCATCATTGGGTTGGATTTTCTTTGAAATCATCAGTGTACGATTAACATGAAACATGGTGTATTGAAGCATGGAGGTGAAGAAATTCCAATAAAAGGCGGAACTTTTGGGAAAGTGTTGTGCTTACGAGACACTTCTTTAAATCCGAGATCGCAGACCCTAGTCCCGGTAGTCCTGCCAAGAGATGACAGAGGAAGACCTTGTAAATGCGCTTTAATAGAAAGAGAGACATCGGACACGAAATGGATCCCAGCCAGGACTGTTGTGGGAAACTCCCAAATTGCGATGGTTCCCGTGTTTAATCCTCATGAGGACAAGCAAATCATTAGGAAAGGAACAGTGATAGGAGGTTGTGAGGAGATAGCATGGTTAAGAAAGTGTGAAGAAGGGAGGAAGACCGTAGCTGCAAGCCAGGGTGTGAACATACAGAAACTTCTGGATGGCTGTAAGGACAATCTTACCAAGCTACAGTTAATAAAAGCGAGAAATTTCCTGCTACGCTACGCCGGGATGTTCTCGAAGAACGACGGGGACATCGGAAGAACTGGTTTGGTGAAACACAAGATCGACACAGGAGACACTGTTCCGATAAGGCAAAGACCAAGGCGTATTCCGTTTGCACGTGAACAAGAAGTGGAAGACATGATTCGGGATATGAAAGAAAATGGTGTGATAGAACCGTCATCGAGTCCATGGTGTTCTCCAGTGGTTCTGGTGAAGAAGAAGGATGGATCAACTAGATTTTGTGTGGACTATCGGCGTTTGAACGATGTAACTAAGAAAGACAGTTATCCATTGCCAAGAATCGATGACACATTAGATTCACTTTGTTGCATGACGTGGTTCTCTACTCTTGATTTGAAAAGTGGCTACTGGCAAGTCGACCGGAAAAGGGTTATGGCAGTTCAAAACAATGCCCTTCGGATTATGCAACGCCCCAGCTACTTTCGAAAGGTTGATGGAGCATGTGCTGGCAGGTATGTTGGGAGAAACCTGCCTTGTCTACTTGGATGACATAATCATTATGGGACGAAGTTTTGAAGATCATCTTAAGAAGCTCGAAAAAGTCTTCACAAAACTGCAGGGTGCCAACTTGAAGTTGAGTCCAAAGAAATATTTCTTCTTTCAACGTCAGGTGAATTACTTGGGGCACGTTATCTCGGAGCAAGGCGTTGCGACGGATCCTGCCAAGATAAGTGCTGTCAAAGACTGGCCGACGCCGACAGAAAAGACACATGTGAGAGCATTTCTAGGACTATGCTCTTATTATCGACGCTTTGTGAAAGGGTTTTCCGATGTTGCTAAGCCCTTACATCGACTGACGGAGGAGAAAAGAGCCTTTTCCTGGGATGAAGAATGCGAACAAGCTTTCTTAGAGTTGAAGAAAAGACTATGTGAATCACCTATCCTCGGATATCCTGACACAGAGGAAAGATTCATAGTGGATGCTGATGCTAGCAACACTGGAATTGGTGGAGTACTATCTCAGAAGAGAGGAGATCAAGAAGTTGTAATTGCATACTTTAGCAAATCTTTATCAAAGCCGGAGAGAAACTACTTTGTAACTCGTAGGGAGTTACTGGCCGTGGTGAAGACATTACAACATTTCAAAAAGTACTTGTTGGGTCGCAAATTCCTCGTAAGGACTGATCATGCCGCCTTGAAGTGGTTACTAGAATTCAAGAATCCGGAAGGACAAGTGGCCAGATGGATTGAGCAACTTCAAGAGTATGACTTTGAAATCGAGCATCGAGGAGGAAAAAGTCATGGAAATGCAGATGCGTTATCTAGAAGATCTTGTCCGATGGAATGCAAACATTGCATTCGTCATGAGGAGAAAGAGAATTTTATGATCCGGCTGATCAGAACAGATTCGATCGACGAGAACTGGAGCAACGATGCAATGAGGAGAGCTCAGGAAAATGATAAGGATCTTCAACCACTTTTACATTGGCTAGCAAGTGGATCACTTAAACCAAAATGGACTGAAGTGGCTAGACACAGTACGGCTACCAAGAGTCTCTGGGCACAATGGAACAGTTTGGTGATGCATGACGGGTTGCTATGCCGTAAATGGGAAACCCCGCAAGGAAAGGATTGCCATCTGCAACTGGTCGTTCCCAGGGAGAAGGTGAACGGGATCCTGAGAGCTTATCACGATGGTTCTTCAGGTGGACATTTGGGAATAAGAAGAACTCTCACAAAAATTAAAGAACGATTTTACTGGTTGCATTGCCGTGATGATGTGGAAGACTGGTGCCGAAAATGCAAGAGTTGTGCTGCTGTCAAAGGACCTCAGACCAGAAGCAGAGGAGCTATGAAGTTGTACAATGTTGGGGCTCCGTGGGAAAGAGTAGCTCTGGATATGGCCAGACCGTTCCCAGTCACCAAATCTGGAAACCGTTACAGAATGGTGGTGATGGATTATTTCACGAAGTGGCCGGAAGCATTTGCTCTACCGAATCAAGAAGCAATTACCGTTGCGACGAAGCTGGTGAATGAAGTTTTCTGCAGATTCGGTGTGCCTTTGGAGTTGCACAGTGACCAAGGGCGGAACTCCGAATCACAAGTATTTCAAGAAGTTTGCAAGATCTTGGGAATCCATAAGACCAGAACTACGCCATATCATCCACAGTCGGACGGGATGGTGGAGAGGTTTAACCAAACATTGGAGCGACATCTGGCAAAAGTAGTGGACAGTCATCAGGATAACTGGGATGAGTACATTCCACTGTTTCTTATGTCGTATAGAAGCGCAATACACGAGACGACAACGGTGACTCCTGCGTACGCCAATTTTGGAAGGGAATTGAAATTGCCAGCTGATTTACTCTCAGGCTGTCCACCGGATACTCCGAAAAGTATAACAGAATATGTGGATGAGTTACGGAAAAAGATGGTTGACATCTACGAGGAAATTAGAACAACTGGGCTTAAGGCAAGTGAACGGATGAAGACCCGCTACGATCGAAGAGCTAATATTCCTGGTTTTGAAGAGGGAACCCTGATTTGGTTACACAATCCTGTAAGGCGAAAGGGGAAGTCTCCGAAGCTCCAACCAAGTTGGGAGGGACCATACGTACGATCCAGCGTACCCCTCGAAGTCCCCCGAAAATCGTACATGTCGATCGGGTGGCTAAGTACTACGGAAGCAACGATGATCGGGACGATCATGTCTTGGGAGGGGGCAGTGTTGCGTAGCAACCCTTCGAAGTATATGACGAGAGTTGTCAAACTTCAAGACTTTGTTAATTTCAACAGCTCCGTCAGCATTACTCGTAGCTCAGCGGAAAAGTGTTTACTTTAGACGCTGTAAACCCGGGTTCGATACACCTACCAGTGTATGGATTTTTTTGGGTTTTGTGAAGTTAAAGGAAATTTCTAGTTAGTTCAGGATCAAATCGAACAGAAAAAAAGGGATGGAAAATGTGTAAGCAGGATAAAAATGGTTAAAATAATTTTCTAGTACAATTTAAATTTAAAGATGGAATGGGAGAATCATTTTGAAAATAGAACGGATCCGGGGGTATATAAGCCGTACTAAGCGTGGCCTACGGCAGTTCTAGTTCTGACTCGCAAGTGTAAAGAAGAAGAAGAATAAAAGAAGAAGTAGTGAAAAGTGGAAGTGTTCCAAGAGGAAGAAGATAGAAGAGACTTAGTGTTCGGTGCGGTGTGACGCGTTGAAGGTACCGCCGCCCACAAGAGGAACAGCGGCAGGCCGGCGAAGTGCAAGTTCAGAAAAAGTGAACGCAAATAAAGACTCGTTCCTATAAGCGGAGTATTATTTCCAATCCCTGACCCACTCCCCTGTCAATATCATTATTATACTTTATGAATATTGTTTTCATGATTAGTGTTGGATTTAGGTAGGTACACAACTATAAATTTAATAGACGTACTCGTCAACAATGTCGAGGGTATAGTTCCCAATTGTTAAGGGAGTAGGTGCGAAATGGACATTTTACATGATCTTCATTTTGTTGATATTCATTTTGAGACTGAGTTAACTTACTCCTTGGGAAGCTATATTGAGGCCATCGAGCATACAATTCAAGTCTTCCATGGTATCTGCCATGATTACGATAGTGTCTGCGAGTCGAAGGTGATTCATGTATTAACTGTTGATATTGATGCCCAGTCCGTCCTAGTCCAAAAGCTTAAAGACATCTTTCAACCGCAGCGGTGAACAGCTTGGGCGATAAAACATCGCCTTGTCTGACTACCCGCTGCAGTCGGATAGGCTTCGAGATCTGATCCTGCAGCCGGACTGCCTTTTCGGAATCCGGCTTGTCCGGAAGGTCGTCCAACCTGCGCACGAGACGATTCGTGATAACCCTAGAAAACAGCTTATTTTATATTATTATACATGGCTCAGAAGTGATATGATTAAAAAGTACATTTAAAGCATTTTATCGCCCTTTTTTAAGAACAGCACTACTATACTTATGTGTCATGCTTGCGGCGATTTGTCCTCAAGGATGACGGAATTGAATAGCTTCTGGAGGATATTAAGCACAGGAGTACTACCAGCTCTCAGAAGTTCGGCTGTAATTCCATCATCACCCGGCGCCTTGTTTTTTTAAGCTGTTTTAGGGCCATACTAACCTCGTATAGGCTGACGTCTGGGCTATCTTCGGTATAGTGTCGGGTTAATTTAGCTCTTGGGTCTCCAGCCTTGTTGGTAACGGGTGCCCTTGCGGTCGTGTTTAACTGTCCGTAGAACTTCACGACTTCAAATGCTTATTCAGGTTTTGACGAAATTACCCTGCCATCACGAGCCTCCAGCTTGGTCAGTTGGCTCTGCCCAAAAGACCAATCTCGTGCGAATACTTTGGAGCCTTTGTTACGCTCTATGGCCCTCTATTCGCTCTATTCACACAACCTGTATATGGCAGCGTAAATCGCCAGTCAATTACTTGAAGATCAGTCTATATAGCTGCCTATACTGGGAAGCATCGTCTGGGGACTGAAGGCCCTTCACCTGGAAGAAAAATTTAATTCCATGACCAGAACAAAGGCGTAGATAAGAACAATGGCCAATAGATACAAGTTCTATCCAAGCAGAAGGATAAGTAGCTAATGATAAATCTAGTGCATACCTACATGAGAAACTATTAATCCTTTCGATTATTAAAATGTGTTAAACAGTGGTTCTAAGCTCTGACCTACCAGACTAAGGTTATGCAGTATCTGGAGAAGCAGCCTATAGAAAAAGTAAAAGGAGGGTAAATTCACTGGAAATAAAGTGAATCAGTGCAATTTTTATCGCTATAGAATGAAGTCTCCATATTTAAAAATTATTTTCTAATACAAACAATCAAATAAGTGTATGCCGTTTATTGGCGAATAGTGCTGTTTAACTACAAATTTTTTAAGAACTATGTTACCACGATTCATACAGTTATATAAATTTCATTTCAATAAACTTGTTGATGATAATTTCAAATACACAATTTTACTCGATATACTTACATATCGGATTTTTGCATTCGCTCATCCCAATCAGTCAACAAAAAGTATATCGTCATTTGTCAAATTGTATAATGACAGTTGACTATCTGACATGTGTTTGGCAGAACTTAGCATTACATTGATAGTGATATTAAGGCCTCTTTCTACACTGCATTTTTGTCGTCAATGAGACGATTCATCTTAGTCAGTTTCGACAAATAGGCAAAATACTAACTCCTACTTACAATTCTTCCAACCATTTATATTTATGCAAAAGGAGGACAAAGAAACGTACGAGACACCTGGGGCTTAGTGATCACAGCCGCCCACTTTCTTTTGCGACACCAAAGGAATCACAAGAGCGTTGCCAGCCTTAAAGAAAGGTGTACGCGTTTTTTTTGAAGGTACCCATGTCATATCGTTCCGGACACACCGCACAAGGAAGCTCATACGACAGCTTTGTAGTACGTGGAAGAAAGTACCTTGAAAACCATACCATGGAGGACCTCCACACATCCAGATGGTGGGGATGATATCCTAATTTGTGGCGTGTCGTGCAAAGGTGGTTCAGGGGCTGAAATCAGGTGAAACAGCTCTTCGTAACACTCCCCGTGATAAATGCTCTGCGTTGCACGTGGTCAAATGGATGGTCGAGCTGAGGCTGAGGTACACCAGACCAGAGCTGACAGCAATACTCCATATGAAGTCGGACCTGGCCTACAAATAGAGCGCTAAAATGTGGGCCGATTTAAAGTATTGCCGGGATCTATTTAACTGATCTGACCTAATCTGGTTAAATGGGACAAGATTCAATTTACCCCATTACTCGATCTTCTCAAGAGAGGAATCTATAGAAGTAGCTCCCGGCACTGGTCGATGATTTCCCGAGAGAGACTTGAATTATAAACCAGTTCTGTTGTCTATGCATAGCAATCTATGTTGGTCTCCAACATATCATTGATATGCAAAACAAACAGTGTAGGAGATAGCACACAGCCTTGGGGCACTCCAGCGTTCACGGGCTTAGGGTCCAAGCAATAAGCATCGACAACGACCTGTATGCTGCACCTAGTGAGGAAGCTGGAGATCCATTTGCATCTCACAGGAAGTGATAGAAGTTGTGAGAGAAGCGCCTTGTGCCGTTCAAGGCTCAATATTCCCCAGCAATCAACGATTAACGTTGCCAAATTGATTTGCCGTGTTGATTACAACTTACAAGCTATGATTTCCGTGAATATTTATGTTCATATAGGTATAGATTGTCTTGCAAGTTGAATAAGATCCACTACCTCTCAACATTCTGTGTTATTATTATACGCGAAGTTATACCAAATTTAAAACATTTTTGCCTTTATCCTTTGTCACTACAGAATTACATGACAGGGAGAAGTTATTTTAGACCTTGGAATAACTTTACATTACGTTTATTATAAGACAGTAACATAAATACAGTTGCAACTTCGTCTGCATGACTCGGTATTATCACGAGCCGACAAATGCCGCCAGATGTGGTATTTTAGGTGTAAAATGTTTTGTACTTAATTATTATGCCGCGGTCATGCCTATTTTTGAATTGATGTTGAATTTATTGTTAAAGAATTAAAATGAAAATAAAAATAATTTCGGAACACTGCTGTTTTTAATATCATAAATTCCAAAATGTAAAATTACAAATTATATAACCTCACACTAGGACCTAGGTAGAAAGGGGTCTCACAAATGTGACCGGCTGTGAAAAGGACTGCAGGGGCCAAAAAATCATTAGGTTCGTGACGATATTTATCGATGGCCCCATCAAGCAATTCTCACTTCTAGCTATTTTGAATAAGTCATACAGAACTAGATGGATGCTTGCATTGCTGCTAATAGCCTAACAAATGGTCGGTACCAGAGGCGACCATTTTTTAGTCTATAACAGTAACGAAAAGATACCACAATACTGCTTTTTGTTCTTGAATGAACAACAGGGAACCAAGGGACAACAGACAATAAGAATCTTAGCAAATTGAATTCGGTCTGCTAGCGGGCCGTATTATATGGTATGTCGCATTGTCAAAATTATTATTACCCTTCGTACCGTACCGTTTCCGCCGCCGGACTACTTGGAGCGATGCGCCCACCGGACCTTGCGACGGTCCGGTCGTACCAAATCCGATCGTATGTTTAGGCTATAAAAATATTATCAGCAATTTTGTCAGAAAGATAAATAAAGCTAAAATAATAACACACACAGCTCCATCTTCCAATGTGAGTGCGTAGCCATCAAGGAAGCCGCCAGCGCAATAATAAGAAGAAAAGTACATGGCCACAGAATCAGAATTCTTTCTGACAGTATGACTGCAACTCAGCACTAATACACGAGTGTCACCAAACCCTGGAACAAGTTGCCTCTTATAACCGGGTAACCCTGCAATGGATCAAGGGACATAGCGGTTCGTTGGGAAATGATGCAGCGGATGAGCTTGCAAGGCGGGCATCGGCAAATCTAGTGACTGGTCCATTGCCACTTCTGCCACTGCCCTTCAGCCAAATGCGCTCATGGATACGCTCTCTCACCAACGACCTACACAACACCCGATGGATGAATGTCTCAAGCTGTAGACAGTCAAAGGAAGCGATACCTGCACTGTCACCCAAACTGACACGTAGACTTATCAGCCTCAACAGACATGACATCCGTATAATGGTGGGCACCCTAACGGGGCACACATCACTAAACAAACACCTTTTCGCAATCGGCGTAACGGACAGTCCTAAGTGCAGAGGCTGTCTGACCGAAGACGAAACGGTCGCTCACGTAATCCTGGAATGTGCGGGGGTGGCCACCCAACGGGCAAAAACCTTAACCAATACGAGGTCGCTCCAGGAAGTCTGCGAACACCCCAGGAATGTTCTGAACTTCTGGAAGGAGCTGGGCTGGTTGGAGTAACTGGCCACTACTGCACGCAAAATGGATTCATGCTAGTGGTCTAATTGCGGAAACAGGAGCCCCTATACTATACCAAAGCTAAAATAACAAACAGGGTTTATATATTATTTTGGAGTATTCAATTGTGGACTACCTAACTTTGCTCAGTTCAGTTATGTTAGTCGAGTGAGATGGCCAAAGAAAATATTTCCTCTGACGAGGTGATGGCTAACAAAGGTACCTGGTACAAAAGGAAGGAGCACATCAAATTGTGACGTGACCTAATAATAATAAATAGAATTATAAGGAGTTAAATAAAACCAAAGGTTCGATTCGATGACACTTTATTAAAATACAATAGAAATTCACAAAAGCAAGATGTTTTAGAAATGCACAAGAGATTCAAAATAGGTACACGACGGTCAAACCACGGTCAGTGACTACCTATTAACATGTGACTTACTCAACATACCAAATGCATACAAAATTTAAACACTCTAATTTGTATATTGGACGTATGTTAAAACTACAACTCTTAAGAAAATACTTTTATAATTTCAGTTATGCATGTTGTAAATATAAACACCTTAATTAACTTAACATTACTTATTTTAAAATCAATAAAATATGATTAACAAAACTTAAAAGTATCAGCTAAAGTCAAAATCGCGCGCGGCGAAAGTCAATAAAAATATCAGAAAGTGAACACGTGAAAATAAATACAAAATGTCATAGTTAATAATAACGTTAAATTGTGCTTTGTGGAAACGTAAATAATATACTCTGGGAGATTTTTTTTTATAATTTTCCGTCGATCACAACATTGAGAACATAATATTAACAATTAAGTATAATAATATCTCGCTTGTACAAATTTAGCCAATATAGAAAGAGTACACCTATAAAGTACTATCATAAACATTCAAAAACTTTAAAAAATAACTTGAAATTCTTTACATTAACTTCCATCTTACACATGTTGACTCTGTTAGGTACATTATACAAAATAAACTCTGGCGTCTTGGAACTACAGTTTCAAGGCCGAATTTGATGGTAACGCGGTTCGATTTTGAGGTGGGGTTCGCTGTCGTTAAAGTTACGATCAATTTAAATAATATTTATTAAGCACACACGCTGTTTCAAATTTATAACTCATATGGTTACAAATAAACCCGAATCGTTAAGTGTTTTGTAGGAAATTGTAGCTTTAATAATTTGTTCTACCTGACACGTTCATTCTATTCAATAGAATCCATCTATAGGTAGAATAATACCTATAGATGGCCTCTGTGGAAGGGGCACAACAATTCAGTCAATATCATGTTGAAAGGTAACGTTTACGTTATTGATCAGTGGCAAAATGGAACAGTTTTGTTCATTACAGCTGTTGTGGTTATTTGACATTGACATTTGAAATTGACTTAACCTTATAAAGAACTGTTCTTTAAACTCTACTCAGATGTGTCCAAAAGGTTCGACCTCAGAGTGGAACCATGGCAAAATAGTTTCCATGTTTTGTCAAATTAGCGAAATAATGCAGTATCATTTGATACAGAATAACTAGTAGCTATAAAATATAAAGCAAAGAAAAGCCATTTTATATTAGTTAAAATACTTTAAAGATGTAATTGGTAGGTTGGAGGTCTGTAAATACTGCTTTTGTGTTAACTACCGAGTGGACTAATATGCTAGATCATTATGTTATTGGTACTGTAAGACAACAAGAGCTAGCTGAGTTAAAGTCATTCCCTTATAAAGCATGCCATGTTTCAAGTCCATTATTTTTCATACATAAGTTGGGTATCTTTTTTTTATGAAAATAAGGGACGAGACGAGTAGGACCTTCAGGTGATCGTAATTGATACGCTCTGCCGATAGCAATGCAATACCGCTCAGGATTCTTGAAAAACCCAAAAATTCTGAGCAGCACTACAATAGGGCTCGTCACCGTGAGAGATAAGATGTTAAGTCTCATTTGCCCAGTAATTTCACTAGCTACGGCGCCCTTGAGACCGAAACAGTAATTCTTACACATTACTGCTTCACGGCAGAAATAGGCGCCGTTGTGGTACCCATAATGTAGTCGGCATCCTGTGCAAAGGAGCCTCCAAATATTTCGTGTGGTACTGGAAATGTACTTCTTTTAGCCGTGTGTGCTTAACATAAATGTTTATCGTAACATAGTTTCTATAAACTGTTCATAATATATGAATTACTTTATAATTTGTGTTGTCCCCGTTTTACGCGTACCTGCAACAGGAATAAACAATTTCAATGTTGTATAACATTTATAAATAGAAATAAGCAAATATTCTGGTACCATGACGAATATTAATCACATTATTAAACAAATCACCAATTAAAACATAAAAAAACAACAATAATTCTGAAGCCACATGCAAAGACATCTACATAATATTCCAGGATGGGCTTTGGCATAAAGCCAACCAACAAGATATACAGGTGTGCCAAAGTTATGGGACATGAAGGGAAAGTACCTAAAATATCGTAGATAGGGTATTTTACTGAAAGAAGACTTTATGTTATTTTTAAAAGTTAGTAATTCTGCATTCAAAGATTTTCTAAAAATTACTTGCCTCGTCTGGGACTCGAACCGACTTAAATGTAAAAAAAAAACACCTGTACATTTATTGTGATAAGTGAGATAGCTAACCTGTACAATATACTACACAATTCTAAGTATTACCTAAATTCCGGATACACATTTTAACTATCATTAATTCCTCGTTATATAACCAACTATCAATTAATTTTGAATACACGTATAATAATATTTATTTCACTATCCCACTGTATAAATCACACAACTATTAATTTTTTGGTCTAAAATAAAATTTTAATTAAAAATAGAGTAATTTTGATTAAATAGAGTTTATTAATGTTAAATCAATTATAATAAAACCTAGAATTTTGTAATGAAACGAAAAATGAATTAATAGTTAATAATAATTTTGCATGCCAGAAATGGCTGATAACATTAAAACTATTTACACCCATTGTTACATGTTTTCTAGCAAATTAAGGATTTATTTATTTTATTTATTTAATTACTTCATTGAATACTGCACAGTGTTTATGCAAATAGGTGAACGAATATTTTTTTCCGTTAGACCAGTATTTGAACTTTATACATTTATTTGTATCTTGTACTTATGTGAAAGGCCCAACCATCAGTTGCATAATACACAACTAACTTAACCATTTTTTTTTTACAAAACAAACGGCAACACATAGACATATCATATACAGACAAATTCACATTTATTTGTTAGTAACGCTAGGCTAGTGATGTTAATTAAACATGTTTTTTTATGAAAATAAGGGACAAGACGAGCAGGACGTTCAGCTGACGGTAATTGATACGCCCTGCGCATCATAATGCAGTGCCGTTCAAGATTATTGAAAAACGCAATAATTCTGAGCGGCACTACAACTGCGCTCGTCACCTTGAGACATAAGATGTCAAGTCTCATTTGCCCAGTAATTTCACTAGCTACGGCGCCCATCAGACCGAAACACAGTAATGCTTACACATTACTGCTTCACGGCAGAAATAGGCGTCGTTGTGGTACCCATAATCTAGACGGCATTCGGTGCAAATGAGCCTCCCACATGTGTGCGAAATTAGGAATGTGTGGCTAGGTGATTGAAAAAGAAGGTGTTGTTCAGCTTCACTCTTTATATGTGGACAAGGCTTTAGAAAATAATATAAATGCAGTACTGGGTTGATGGTATATTTTTTCTTGAAGGTCCCTAAGTCATATATTCCATCCAGCAGCTAATTCCACAAAATATAAGTTGAGTGAGAAAAATACAGCGCATTTCGGATAAATGAACAAGCGAGAGTGTTAAGATAAGCCCACCACGATGCTGTGAGTACGGAGCGCAATAGCATATAAATTAAAAACCAAATAATTGTGTAGGTACCAGTTCTAATGTACAAAATATTAGTAGCGAGACCTTCTGTCCATGTTGCGGATGGAATTCGCCAGGCACAGTGCAAACAGCGCTCCGACAATCTGCAAACATACATACAAATATTATAAGCATAGGCAATTCAAATTCAAATTTCTTTTTTTTTACCACAAGTATTACATGATATAATTGTACCTACTTAACACTCTTAAGGTGTGGGTGTGTGTGTATATACTGGTGGCCCACCCAAACCGGTCAGTATGGGGATTTCAGAATATATAAGAGATAGAAGAATATCTTCTAAGGAACCACGATATCGATTTTAGAGAAAACAAAAACTGCATTCATAGATTTTCAAAAAAAATCATACACGACTCGGGAATCGAACCCGGTCATTTTGGAAAAAAAAGACATTTTTGTTTTATAGCCATATTGATAGTGTACGTTGTAAGGAGTGATTGTTGCTATGAAACCTTATGTCTAAAATTAAAAGAAATTGCTTTATTTGATATTGTTTCATGTAAGTTGTCGGTTTTACTCGTTAAAATGTAGGCAATAACCAATCGTCATGTTGTCTGGGTATACCATTAAAAAGATTTTATTTTGCTGTTATTTGAAAATGGAATGTGAACTTCTAAGATTTCAATTTTAAAAAATGAACGCTTAATGTCTGCGTACCAGTAAAACTATGTTTTTGCTGTTATTTGAAAATGGAACGTGAACGTTTTAATTTCAGACACAAAATTTCATAGCAACAATCACTTCTTACAACCTACACTATCAATGTGGCAATAAAACAAAAATGTCTTTTTTTTTCCAAAATGACCGGGTTCGATTCCCGAGTCGTGTATGATTTTTTTTGAAAATCTATGAATGCAGTTTTTGTTTTCTCTAAAATCGATATCGTGGTTCCTTAGAAGATATTCTTCTATCTCTTATATATTTTTAAATCCCCATACTGACCGGTTTGGGTGGGCCACCCTGTATATCAGTTCCTAAAGGGGCTATGACATGGCACCATCGCGAATCGAATAAGTCAAAAATAATTCGTTTTTAACCGATTTAAAAAAGGAGGAGGTCTTCAATTCGGTCGGTATTGTTTTTATGTATGTACACCGATTACTCTGAGATTTATGATCCGATTTACGTAATTCTTCTTTTGTTCATCATCAATAATATCATTTCCATCAATATTAGGTTAAGAATTAATTGCAACCAATCCATTATCTATGTGACCAAAGCATATCAACATTCCAGATAAGACTACTAAAATACCTCAACACAGGCGACCCCGATAGCTACACCAGCGATCGCTTTGTTCCACTTCTCGTACAGTTCCGCAACCCTGGGTCCACAGCCAGTCGTGTTAGCGTCAGCGATGGTGCAGGTGTCTCCCAGAACTTTACCGACGGCACTGAGGCGAGAGCAGCAGGATTTCGGCAGAACCAGACCGTAGTCCGCAGCGCTGTATTTACCGCAGCACTCCAACTGGAATTGTAATATTTTATGGAATATACTGGAATGTAATAAATAGGGGGGGCCTATTACACAGGATTATTGAAAAGAAATTCTGAGGTGGTATCCCAATAATGCGCTTGTCACCTTGCGACAAAACGATGTTTACTAACAAGACGTGAGCCCCCTAAACGTAGTAACGGGCACCGGAATAGCTACGTTATTTTGGTAAACATTTTGATCTATCGATTTGCCTTAACTTTAGAACCATGCAAGTAAGACCCAGTACCGATTTCTTTTCTTCTGGTATCTAATGGAACGAGATTCCTAACAAGGATCACATTTGATTGTTCAAGGAACAATAGTCAAAAGCACGTTTTTTTAGGGTTCCAAACCTGTAATCTGTTACTCTACTACTAAGACATCCCTGTCCGTACGTCTGTCTGTCAGCCTGCTATAATTTTTCAGGCAGGAGTGTGTCTTAACAATACTTCTTCTAATAAAATATTTATTTAAAAAAAAACAATGATCATAGAAAGACAAAGGAGGTCCATTGCTGCCCAAGTATGTATGCCTGATATAAATGATTTATTATTATTATATCTTGTACAATGGTAAGGAATGCTTCATGTGGAAGTCCAGCTCACACTTAAACATTATTGTCACCAAATCTCAGTGACTTGTATTTTAACAGAATGCTTGCGTTTTTGTGAGAGGGAAGGATGTAAATTTGGAACAGTAAATTTTGTATTTATTTACTACAAGCTGATGCCCGAGACTTAGTTCGCGTAGATAAAGGGTTTTTAAAAATTTGGAAGTTTGCAAGTTTGGAATTGAAGATTATTTCATGTCCTATTATTCCAGTTCCTGGTTCCGGTTTCGCTAACATATTATCATAGAATCTTATTTCGAGGAAGATTGCTATGGCAAACTACACCTACTATTTCTATAGGTATAGCTCAACGACGTGAATTTCACAAATCCCGCGAGAACCATGGATTTATCCGGGATAAGCTGTAGTCTACATCGTGTCCCAAGCTCTAGTCTGTCGCTGTACCAAATTTCATTAAAATCAGTTCCGTAGCTCCGGAGTAAAAGCGTAACAAACAAACCTACATTTATAATAGTAGGTATTATTTGTGTACATATTAGTGTTGTCTGTTTGTAATTAATTACTTGCTGTAATATTGTAAATGGCTCACGCCGTTTAATTGCCTCCATTGTTAGACCTTAAAATATGTTGATGTTTGTTATTTTGACATTTTACACTGCACAACTGGGAAGAGACTGACCCCCATGTCACGGGCTGTCCTAGTTTGGGAGTCGAGGGTAATTTTAAGCAAAATTGTATTTTCTTTTCGCAACAAATAAAGATTTATAATTATTATTTTTATTAAAGTGTATAAATAAATAAATTACCTGCTGTTGAATGTTGTCGAAGACCAGATTTGCACTTGGGTCTGTCGCTCGCTTGTCGAACACGGCGTTTACTGATTTGACCAGGCCTTGTTTCAAAGACTCGCCGTAAGTGAACATCAACACACCGAGTACCACTTGCACTATGATTATCACGAGGAGGAAGATCGCGTACTGGAACAAACAATTAATCTTCGTTAATACTGACATGACACAAATTTTATATGAAATTGACAGGACCCGAACCCGCTACTGTTCCGACTGAGCCAATCGTTCGAGTGACGTATCATTGATAAATTTTGTATGCTTTGTTCAACTCTCAGGTTGTGGCTTAACCTCCACACAACTAGAAGTGAAGGTATTACTTTAAAAAACATAATAAATTAATACTTAATGACAAATTCATAAGCGACGGGGCAGGGGGTGCTAAGAATCCCCGAGTGCGGCAACGCTACCACAAACGAAGACGCAGTATTGGTAGGCCCCCCACAAGATGGACCGACGATCTTGGGCAAGATCGCCGGATACGTTGGATGAGGGCAGCGCAGGACCGGTCGTCGTGGAAATCTTTGGGGGAGGCCTTTGTCCAGCACTGGACATCTTCCGGCTGATGATGATTATGAAAAATTCAAATATTTTTATTAAAAATGGGATGTGATATCACTTATTGAAAGTTAAAAAAGCCATTCTAAAAACTATGCAAAAGACCTGAGACCTTCGTAAAAAATTTCGATACAATGTAATATCATACAATAAAACTTATTATTTAATAGCCTGAGGACGGTCGCCCTATTCCCAATCTGTGGTATCATTAAGAAAGTTATTAATGTTATAGTAACCTTTACCACACAAACGTTTCTTAACAACTCTTTTGAATTTCGTAGTACATTTTGTTTTGAACATTTTGACACCAGAGCTGAACAAGTATACCTACGGGATCGAATAGTTATGAGAGCGTATATATTATGCACTCAGTTTTTTTTTTAATGACAAATAACACGAATTATTACATATAAAACTTTACTATAACCCCACAAAAAATAGGGGCATAATATTTATTAACGAAAGTGACTCACCAGCGATTTATTAATAAAATTGTGAATTGAAAAAATTTGTCTACGATTTTCTATTTTCAAGTTACCCAAAAACCAGTTTTAATTTGTTAATTTAAAATAACCGTTTATTATATATATTATATAAACGTAATGAAATCTTTGAGGGGATGTTTTGGGGGAATCGAGTCGGTAAATTATAATTAAAAATTATAAAAAGTACTATTCTAAATATTCAGCAAAAAATTAAAAATTCTTTCTTCTCTAATGTATTTAAAAAGCCATTACTGATTCATTTTGTGCGATAATACCGAAAACCTTCGTGTGAAAGTCCTACTAGCATTTTGCTTTTTTTTTCTTTTTATGAATGACATGTTTTTATGCGCTTTCCATAAATTAGCACGGCTGGTGTAAATAGCCGGATGGCGTCCACCGTCACTCCAGCGAAGTAACTTTCCAAAGAGAGCGCTTTGTTTGACTAATAATCGGAATTTTACCGACTAACACCATTGTGTCCCGTCGTGTTTGAGAATTCTTTTGCGCGTAAATGTGTCTACGGTTATTTACGACCAGCTGTATGTACAGCACAATTACTTTGGACTATACCGCTTCACTTTGTAATTTGAAATGATTTGTAAATAGATGTACTTAAATGTAAATCATGATATAAAAGAGTGGCAATCAGTTTCTTGCTACTTCTTCTCATTAGCTCAACCCTTTACGAAGTAGCGGTAGATTCAATAAGAAAAATATTTTATCTTTTTTTTTGACATTCAAAAATGTCATTTCCGTGACCTCCGTGAATAAACTGATTTTGATTTGATTTGATTCACGTATCTTACCTGTTATAGCGATCTTGAATTCAATAGTTATTATTGACTTCATAATATAAATGTATGTATTAAAAACTAAAAAACACGCTTTTTATATAAAATCAAACTAAAAATAGAATATTTATTTTGAAATTCAAAATTAACATCAATACCTGCCTTATTACACGAAACGATAGAAGAAAATTATAAAAATTAACATAAATTTTATTTCGCGAATTGAAAAATGGAATAATTTTATCATATAATTTTGTCATCGGTCCTCGATAAATCTACGAAGTTTGTACGAAATCTGACCGTTTAAAGTGGGTCATAATCGCACTCAAATGAGTCGGTTATAAACAAACAAACAAACATACATACATACAGCTGAAGCTTATAAAAAGCATGTAAAAAAATATTTTATTATGCATAGGACATACAGATATGAATGACTTTCTTACTATTCACTTTTGCTGGTGTTGTAATAGAACGTGGGCGACGTTGGTCATCATCAGATATTAGACCCACGCACTGGTTTGTTTGACCTCTCTACAAAGCAAGTATTACCTAAGACCATATTTCAAAAGATTTAAAGTACTTTCGCTCTTTGTCAGCTCAACGGTGTCAAATGTGTACATACCTAATTTTATTTAACGAAAAAGTTGCTACTGTAATAGATTTAAATTGTTCTTACACGTGAAAAACACAATTTTTTTAATTGGTAGCTATTAGATTATTAGAAAACAAATCAGAAATGTGTAAAGATTCTTAGTCTTATGCACCACTGGACTGGCGGCTGTCAAAGTGCTTTTGTGCCTGTTTTATGTTCGCCATTTTGGCGCTATTGGCCATGTCGCGAGAGTCGGCGGTACTAAAACTAGTGACAGCAACCCCGGCTAAACAAAGTTCAATAAAAAAACTACTAGTGTATACAGTACTATTTACTAAAAAAAAAGTGAGCTTTATTATGTTGATTCTTGAAGTGCTCTGTGAACGGCTGGATCACTTGGCGTTGCGTAGACATCGCTTCATTGTGTGTCCTCTACCGCATTTATCATGGGGAGTGTTCCGAAGAGCTGTTTCACCTGATTCCTGCCGCCGAATTCCACCTTCGCGCGACACGCCACAAGTTAGGATATCATCCCCACCTCCTGGATGTATGGCGGTCCTCCACAGTGCGGTTTCCAAGGAGCTTTCTTCCACGTACTACAAAGCTGTGGAATAAACTTCCTTGTGCGGTGGACGCTCGTGAGTGGCGCTTCAAATAGGCACAAAAAATTTGCTGTCAAACATAAGGAACAGCCTGTCCAGTGGTATTTATACAGGTCAGTGGTCTTATGACATTTTCCTATTGTATTGATACTAAATTCTGACTTTCAATAAATAATAGCATATAAATCAACAAAAAAAATATGAGAATGAAAGATGAATTACCGTGACAACCATGCAGTGACTCTCCCGGATGGCGCCACAGCACCCGAAGAAGGCGATCACAAACATGATGGCGCCGATGATGATGAACACCCAGGGCGCCACGTTGAGTTGTCCCTCCAGCTCATCCTTGATCACCGCCCAGTTGAGTAGCACGGCCACGCCGATACCGATCACCGCCAACCCGAACAACTAAACAAACAAAAAAAAATCATATAAAAATGGATCTTAAGGCGACACTAAATGCCAGCGACCTTGAACGATATGAGTTCACGGCTGCCGGCCCGCCATCTATGTAACAAAGCCAATATTTTCAAAATTCTTGCGTGGAAAACAGTTTATATGCTTACAATCCTCGTTATTCACTACTAATCTGAATAAATGAACCTACACAAAAAAGTACAAGCTATAAGAATAACTTTTCTGAGAGAAGTACCAAAAAATGCGTCACGCCATGCCAAAAAACTTGTTTAACTTCAAAGAAATGTGGTAGTTCAAAAAGGCTCGGTAGTGTTAACTATAACCAACAGCAAGCATTAGCAACCTACAAATAAGACTTAAGGATATGTGTAACAGGATTAAGTAGTGTTCATAGCTCGAAATGCTATACTTTCACCACAAAACTTGTCTAAAAACACCATGTTTGCGTGTTTTCTGCTTACTCTTCGCCTTAAATCTGTAATTTTTTGTTAAACAACAGAATATCGTGCAGGTGGTCCACCTAATGTTCAGTAGTATAATCCCCGCGCGTTGGCATAGGGACGCAACCTTGTCATATTCGCATGCGAGACGTAAGCACGAAGTCGTCATTATGCAAACGTTACTAAACGTTAAACGGTAAGCGATTTTCGAAATCTGTCTGGACTTGACGTCACCAACATGCCGGCCTTTTTATCCCCTTAACGCCCCGAGATAATTTCTATTTTTGTGAGTAATAGTGACGAAACCAGCAAGACTTTCATCCGATGGTAAGTGATACGCCCTACTCAAAATTCTGAGCGAAGTCACAATTACGCTCGTCACTTAATTTCAGAGTCTTTCTAACCAAAACACAAAGCTCATACGTTACTTATTACGGCAGGAAAAGACGCTGTTGTGGTACCCAGTCAGTTGGCATCATGGTGGTAAGAGGAAGAAGCCCACTGGTAGAAATGGTCTGAGTTCTGAGTCTTGAGTTCTACAAAACTATATATCGTGTGATATGAACCTAATTCTATCGCACTATAATGACTAAGATAACATGTGCCTGGATCTAATGGAAGCTGGAATGTTCACGGCTATCACATTTGTGGACGCACGTGGCCGCAAAAGCTACAATTCACAATATATTTACATAATTAATAATATCATAGATTAATAGTGTCGATTTACCCAGACGGATATTTTGTATGACAATGATACAATCATTGAGAACCAGAGCAAATAACTTCATTTAAACATAATAAATTCTCTATGACGAGTATAAGACAATTACAGGTGAGTTCATTAGATAATTGTGATCAATATTATCATAAGTTTAATAAGAGTAAAAAAAATCACATCTAATAAAAGTCCAAAATCTTTGTCCAAAATGCCATTCTATATTTCTTTTTAGTTTTTCCAAGGCCTTTTAAATCCTCAATTTTACAAATGTCTAGCTAATTTAAGTTTCTATAAACGTCTGTTTTTAAGTGAAAACAATTGACAACCTACAAAGAAGCGTAACACTGTGGTTAATCTTCACTTTAGGTAAATCTTGTACTCATCATAAAAACAATATCAAGGTACTAAAGTCGGCATTGAAATAGTTTTTATATTGCTCTCCAGTGCCGACTATTTCATTTCAATGGAGTGTCAATTGACGGAGAATTTATGTTCATTATCATCTATCATTAACAGATGAACAAAAGAAATAGTTTTGTTTCAAGCTCCAAGACAAGACCAACTAATAACTGAGCTCCATTGATTTAATTTTCTTTAAATATAAGAGGGGCCGGGACTGCCGTGAAGCAGTAATGTGTAAACATTATTGTATTACATAAAATCTTATGTCTCAAAGTGACGAGCGCAATTATTGTAGTGCCGCTCAGAAATTTTGGGGTTTTTCAAGAATCATGAGCAGCACTGCATTGTAATGGGCAGGGCGTATTAATTACCATCAGCTAATATCCTGCTCGACTCGTCCCTATTTTCATCCGTAATACCAGAGGTCAAGAGACTCCTTGCCAGCCTTTAAGTTGGGAGTATGTTCTATGCTTGAAGGTCCCCAAGTAGTATCGGATTGATTCCACAAAATGACTGCGAAGCAAGAAGTTACTCACAAAACCTCGCGGTTGTAGAATGCTAGACGTCATCATGATGCGGGTGGCATTAGGCATTTTGACGTAATCCCCGGTGGTGGAGGTCAACTGATGGTATCAACCCGAACAACTTCTCTGTGCACTTAACACTTACACTTATACAACAGTGTACAAGTACACTGGGCTGGGGTCAGCTATTGCATTTTTCGCTTACGGTTATCGTGAAGAGTCCACTTTTCAACGCATATCACAATGCCTTCATTTCTGTATCGATTCAACAACAAATCGTGATGCACCCATTTTTCATATTTATTTATCTTATAAGAGTAAAATTATTCAAAACGTTCCGATAGATAGACAACGCTTCTGTGTCTTCTTCTGCCGCAAGAGAACTTGAGCTGCAATGATCACTCCCATGAAAAAAGAATCTGTTGTATTTTTGGGAAGAGAGAATTTCTAGTAGGCAATTAAATATGTGCGATGGCTAATGAATTGTGCGAAGATCGTGCATATATGACGTGGCCAGAACACATCGAGTGCGATTTCGACTTATATTACATAGGCTTTTTTTCTAATTTTGTTCAAGGTGTCAAGAAGTTATCCAGCCTAGCAAAACTCTCTAAGAAAAATTGTATGAAACCTGCAGTCATTGATTAAATGACAGATGACGGCTATAATCTTGTAAAAAACGGAGATAGCCGAAATCTCTGACCTCTACTATTTACCACTGGACTGGTGGCTGTCAAAGTGCTTTTGTGCCTGTTTGATATTCGCTATTTTGGCGCTTTTAGCCATATAGCGAGAGTGTGCGGTACTAAAACTAGTGATATTAACCTTACAACATCGATAGGAAAACTATTCACAAAAAAATCTGTACTTTATTCCGTTGATTCCTGAAGTATAAATAACACGAAAAACGACCGAAATTAATTCAAAATGCAATAATACTTCAGAGTACCATAGGTATATACGCTTCTCTCGCAGCCACTTGTAATATACGTCAAAATTAGTTCTCTGGATGCTCGCGAGTGGCGCTTCAAATAGGCACAAAAATTGCTGTCAAACATATGGAACAGCCTGTCCAGTGGTATTTATACAGCGCTTTTAAACTTAGCCGGATTATACTTCGTCGCCAATCGCCATACTGTAATTACTACTATTTCAAACTTTTGTCAAATCACAGCACGTTTCATACTACAGTCCCGTCTCTTATTACGTAGTATTTACATCCTCTTTGAAGTTATCATACAAATTTGACAACACTAGTATGTACATAAAATAGGTCGAAACTGTTCGTGTGCCGCCCAGTCTCAAGTGTTGCGGTGTATCCATGTGTTGTGTGTTGTATTACGTAACCGGCTACAGCCGGCTGGCCATCCAGGTCACTTTAAATAATCCTCGGCTTTATAGCTTTCACTTCGACGCATAATGAATATTGTGACGTATCGACGCGACGCTGCACGTGGGAAGCGAATCGACGAGAGTACTTAGTTATTTTGTGACTACCCGCACTTTGTTTTATTTATAATTGGATATTAAGACTGAACGGAAGTTGTGTAACATTTTTAATAACATTGAAGAATAACGTATTTTATATGTCTTCACGTAGATAGCGTACTATCATTTATTACTTTGCCACATTGGTTATTATATTCATTATAGTATAAACAAATATAAATGAAAATGGTTTTCTTGTGAAAGGCAGATATCTTTAATCAATCATCGATTGCTTTCTTGAATTATTGAAATTAAATAGATCGTTTACACGTCTAGATAGACTATGATAGCTGTGAAAACGTCGATAAAAATAGACTTTAGAACTAACCTCTATTTTGAGCAATTCACGCAAATACATATCGCGATGTAAGATGTAGCTTGTCACACACACTAAACTAATATTCCTGGCCTGTTTTTATCGGTTATCTAACAGCAAGAGACTCTTATCTTAGATCTACCCCTACTCTGTGCAAAAATTCATAATTTTCCGCAGACTATAATATATAGAAAAATCTGAATAGATTGAAGATATAAGATATCAATATATTGAAGTTATAACCAAGCTCAAATTGAATCTAATAGTAATATTATGATACTAAACATAATTGAACTGTGAGAGATACAAAGCTTATACGCACATATATATATAACAAACTACTAAAATATTTGTGTTTGGGAAATTGAACGACGTAATCTGTTTGAACTTAGACCTAAAAGACAGTTATCTTTAATTAAACATTAAGTACATGCGTATGCTAAGTGATAACAATAGCACAAATACAATAAATTGGGTTCAAAACATGTTTCATAAATTTTGCAAATACACTGGCCTTCAAAAGTAAGTATCACACTTTTAAAATTGGGATAACGTTTTAAGTTCACAAGATATACTTTCAAAATAAAAAGGACTCCAAAGAGAATTTAATTTTGTACATAAAAACTTTAACTTTTTTTTGTACATAAAAATAGTCGGTAACCTTCTTTTAAGAATTGGCTGAAAAAAAAACTTCAAAAACAAAACCATTCCTTTTTCAAAGTGGACGTTTCCGAATTACAATTTTACCATTCACATTTTTCTTTCTGTTTTAAATTTTTTTCAAGATCGACGGGTCTTGTTTTAAAAATTTATGCTTAAAAGGACATAATATTTATTTATCATGCCACTTTCAGTTGAAGAATGTGCTAGGATCATGGCTTTTCTGGAACTAGGCATCAGTATGTGTCGCACTGCAAGAATGGTGGGTGTGACGGTACGAACGGTCCAGAAGGTAAAGCGAAGGTACGAAGAGACTGGACACCATCTGATGCACCATGTAATGGCAGACCCAGGCGTACCAGTGCCCGAGAAGATCGTTATATTATTTCCACTGTGTTAAGAAATCGCCACCAAAATGCAGTTGAAGTCCAGCAACAGCTACTTCAGACCCGGAGGGACTACATTAGTGACAGTACAGTGAGAAGAAGACTTGCTGAAGCAAATTTGAAACCCCGAAGACCAGCGAGTGGCCCAAAACTCGAGAGACAGCATTGAGTAGCGAGACTGCGATACGCCCGTGAACACATGCAGTGGGATGAAGAAGAATGATCAAGAATTTTGTTTGCAGATGAGTCTCGATTCTCCCTTTACACTTCTGATGGAAGGCGAAGTGTTTACAGGCGACCTGGTGAGCGATACCTTCAAGCCTGCATCTCAGAAAGAGTCCAATACGGTGGAGGCAGTGTACATGTATGGGCTGGCATATCTTCAGAAGGTCGCACAGAGCTAGTAGCCATAGAAAATGGCACCCTCACTGGGCAAAGACATGCTCAAGAGATTCTCAATGAGTATGCAGGGCCGTATTTAGCAAGTATGGGTGATGGATCGATGCTGATGCATGATAATGCCCGGCCACACACGGCTCATATCGTACAAGAGTATATTCAGGAGGTCGGTATCAGCGTAATGGCTTGGCCATCAAGAAGTCCTGATCTCAACCCGATTGAACACGCCTGGGATGAGCTTGGGAGGCTAGTCAGAAATCGCAGACCACCACCTACTACCCTCAGGACACTAAAGCAGGCCCTGGTAGAAGAATGGGAGAATATTATACATATTATACATACAATAGAATACATCGGCTCCGAAACCTAGTATTCAGTATGCCAAACTGGCTCGAAGCTGTAATCAGAGCTCGAGGAGGCAATACCAGTTATTAAAAATTAAATAACATGTAATACATTTTAGTTGATTTTTTTTACACTAAACTAAAAATGTCTATTTTCATTGTTTTATCTTTTTTAAGTTAAAAATGTTACTAATGTATAATTTTAGTTTCTAAGAATTAAAGCCTATAAAATTTGCAACAAAACGTTTTTAATCTTATATCTCTACCTTCTATAGTTAAGAAAAAAAATTAATTTGAAAAGTGTGATACTTACTTTTGCAAGCCAGTGTAACTACGGTAACATCAGTGAGAAAATGTTAAGATATTTTATTATTTGTTACAATATTTATTATTAAATAATACACTTGTGGTAAGCCTCACCACAAGCGATGGCAGTTCAAGAGTAGACCGATAAATAAGATTTTTCCCACCTAAATATAATAATCTTCTTAAGAATAGCATTATGGTACTTATTGTAAAAGAATGGAGTGATAATATTTAATTATTTGAAGTTTTTTGATGAGCCGAGCAGGATCTTCAGCTGGTGGTAATTGATACGCCCTGCCTATTTTAATGCTATGCCGCTCAGGATTCGTGAAAAACCCAATAATTCTGAGCGGCACTACAATTACCTTGAGACATAAGATGTTAAGTCTAATTTGCTCTCAGTAATTTCACTAGTTACGGCGCCCTTCAGACCGAAACACAGTAATGCTTACACAGTACTGCTTTTCACAGCAGAAATAGGCGCCGTTGTGGTACCCATTATCTAGCCGGTATCCTGTGCAAAGGAGCCTCCCTCTGATAGGTTCACCCAAATCAACATCAACATCACAACGACCATTTTCACTCCAGATTAGTTGTACGTTGCAGAAAGTCATGCAACTCAAGGTTATACAGGACCACTACAGATACAATAATAATCTTTATTGATATTATATGAATAACAAATGTTTGTGTATAAAAAACAATGACTAATCACACGAGAGCGCTCAACGTTTAAGTCTAAAAATAATATCAGAGTGTTTGCTAAATCGACGAAAACTAAAATAGTAGCTGTCGAACCGTATGGCGCGCTTTGTAGACAACTGACCGGCTTCAAAACAAAACCTGATTATTATAAAGTATGGAATAATAGATTTCCAAGGCATTATAGAGGCGGTCGGATATTTGTAAAGTATTCATGTATTCCTAATACGATTATTAGTACAAATTTAAAACACAGTTTTAGTAAATACTTTTAAATATATTATTGGGATTCGTCTTCGACGGATACTGAGTTAGTAATAACTAGATTACATACATGTCTCTGAAATAATAAAAATAACAATATTGACACAAATTATCTTGTCCCACACTAGGCCTACCCTGTACTTTGGGTTCAATAAGATAACGATATATTTAATACAATATATTATGTACTTACTTTTAATTTTATGTAGTCATAGTATTGTAAATATGTATAGTTATAAGATTTGTTTTGTTTGAATAATAAATATACTTACTTAAACATACTGTATATAAAAGGAACAAACATCTATATTCATCATATAAATATTTGTACCTACCCGGATTCAAAACCGGGACCTCTAGCGCAGTAGGCAGGGCAAGTAATAATAAGGACAAACAAGTTCATCCCAAATCAGTATAATATTAATACTAACAGGGCATAACAGGTATAACGGCAGACAATAAAAGGATTTAAAAAAAATAAACTTAATAAAATAATAATATCAGAAAAGCAGGAAAGTTGCAGCACCCACTGGAGAGATTCACTCAAGTAATATGAGAAACAAAAGAGATCTGTCAATATCGTAGTGAAACTGGCCTTTTCAAGTAATGTGATAGCAGTAATATTTAATACTACATACATACAATCACGATTGTGTCTGGGAGACAGAATGGTTTACCATACTCATTAACGTGGGTAACACTGAAAATGTTTAGAACTGGCCAGTTAGAAACATTACGAATGTAAACTTTTTTGAATTTCAACTTTATAACTCTTTGGTAACCTAATGTAGTATATTCACATTATTCACATTAGACATTCATTTGTCATTTGTTTTTGTGAATTGGCGGCAAATCTAAAACTCTTGTTACACGTGAAAATGAACCTAACGCGAGAAAATTTTCGGTCAATGATTTATTATGACTTTCGTTGTGGGCTTACTCAACAACAAAGCTATGATAGGCTACGATTAGCATTTCTTAATGAAGTCCCATCTCGTGCCACTATTTACAATTGGTTTAACGAGTTTAAACGTGGACGTAGCAATCTCAATGATGATCCGCGTGAGGGACGTCCTTTAACAGCGACTACTGAAGATAACATCAGTAATGTGCGACGCATGATAGAGGAAGATAAGAGAGTGACCTATCAGCAGATACAGGCAAGCCTAGGCATTGGGTATGAGTCAAGTTCAAAAAATGGATTCCCCATATTTTAAGCGACAACCAGAAACACCTTCGCATCGACTGGTGTCGCCAAATTTTAGATAAGTTCAACGGCAGTGACTCAAATGCTGTATTTGACATCGTCACAGGTGATGAAAGCTGGATATATTGCTTCGAACCCGAAACCAAAAGACAATCAGCTCAGTGAGTGTTTCCTTTCGAGGATCGGCCAACTAAGGTAAAGAAAGGAAGAAGTCAAGGAAAAAAGATGATTGCTTCATTCTTTGGTCGGAAAGGTTTTTACATTTCGCGACAGTTGTGCTAGAACATGGAAGGACAGTTACTTCAGTCTGGTATGTCAATCGCTGTTTGCCTGTTGTCTTGGAAAAAATTCCAAGCAAGATGCCAATATACAACAAGATATTAATCTGCATTCAAAATCCTGAACTGTAGAACCACCGCATAATAGCGAAGCTTGATTGAGATTTACTTTACGTTTCTTTCATATTTAAATTTAAAAAAAAATCTCTGATCTGATGTCAATGTAGGCCTTACCGTTCTCAAACACTTCTTTCCGAATCTGCTCAATTTTGGACAGTCAATAAACTATCAAACATTCCCTCTACATGACCAAACCATCCAATCACTACATTTTGCCCCTCAACATAGTAGTATCATTGTAGTAGCATTGGCTGGAGCCTTTCTCATATTTAAGATATACAAATTAATATTTCTGTGGTGCTCACGCGGGCGACATGAATGACCGAGTAAAAATCGTAGGTTAAAAACTCAAATTCAGGATTCTGAAGGTTAAAAACTCTAGTTTTTCCCCCTTGTAGGAGGAAAAGGAAGTAAGAAAATATTGTATTATTGTGTGTGACTCTGTTTTAATTTTTCCGCTTATTGCTGTAACGCCTCGATCCTTAAACAGCTAAAAATAGGGAGCAGTCCACGTCTATCCACTACATGTCTGCAGCGGATCATGAGATACTTTGGCCACATTGCACGACGCGGTGCTGGGAAAATTGAGGGGAAGAGACCAAGAGGCCGGAGCCCACGACGCTGGTCTGATCAAATATCCGAGCAGACTAACCAACCCATCAGCATCGCACTCCACCATGCGACAGACCGAAACAGATCCATCCTCCAGGAAAGCTGTAGACGAACTTAAGCGGAGTCACGATCCTCAGCAATGAGGGAACGACTGTGAAGAAGATAGCTGTAATTGTATACTTGGCTTCTGTTTGCGACCTGTATGATTAATCATCATAGATTAATCTACCTGTTTCAATTAATCGAGCACTTAGAAAAACAATATCAAAGACAGTTAATGATCTTATTTGAAAAAAATTTGATTTAGGTTTAAAAACCAACGAGAAAACAGTCGAAAACGATTATATATAAGAATTGTTAAACTAATAAATAAACTCGCAAACCTACATAAAATGAATGTGATGTCTGGATTAGGAAAGCTAGCTATATACTGTATGAAATGAATAGTAATTTTCAAAATGCTTTCTAAAGTTTAAATTTAATCTTGTCTGCTGTCTAGACGTCTGGGTTTAGAATACAGATTACGTCTATTTATTATAACTAACAGCGATCCGACTTATATACTTAAGCGATTTAACACATGAGTAGTAATAGCATGGTACTTATAGAACAACTAAGTTGTTTTATTTTGTTATTTATTATGTCTGATTAATTCAGGTAATGTACATTTTGTGCGACTGTGAAATATTAATTTTTGAAGGTATTGAAAGAAATTGTAGCCAGAACTTATAATGTATATATACAATACATATATAAAATGTCTAAAGTAGATCTCTCTTTTTTGTGAAAATAAGGGATGAGACGAGCAGGACGTTCAGCTGATGGTAATTGAAACGCCCTACACATTACAACGTAGTGCCGCTCAGGATTCTTGAAATACCCAAAAATTCTGAGCGTCAGTACAATTGCGCTTGTCAACCTTGAGACTTGAGATGTTAAGTCTCATATGTCCAGTAATTTCACTAGCTACGTCGCCCTTCAGACCGAAACACAGTAATGTTTACACATTAATGCTTCACGGCAGAAATAGGCGCCGTTGTGGTACCCATAATCTAGCCGGCATCCTGTGCAAAGTAGCATCCCACTTGTAATGCAAGCCTTTTTTGTATGTCTGGCCACGAATCTCCGAATTTATGCACTGTTTCGAAGGAAAATTTAGTCAGAGACTAAATTTCCTAAAGTCTAAAGCTGATCATAATTTTTAATTGAAAGAGTTCAGTTCTGAGCTAGACAAGAGCTAGTCTAGCTCAGGTCAGCTACGACAGTTTCTTGAAAAACT
This sequence comes from Leptidea sinapis, assembly GCF_905404315.1. NCBI lineage: Eukaryota > Metazoa > Arthropoda > Insecta > Lepidoptera > Pieridae > Leptidea > Leptidea sinapis. The sequence continues at coordinate 31,764,883 of NC_066265.1, forward strand.
TTGGCTGACGTGTTAACTCCTTTTTGACAAAAATGTAGGAAGCTGGTTAGTTTGAAAACACTTGATGATTTTTGGAGCGTCTGCTTTGGGTCTGACGTCACAAAAAGTGATTATAATGGCGACCTAACCCAATGCCAACGCGCGATCATAACGCCAGTTGGACCGTCTGCTTTTTCGTCCTCTTACTCCTTTAAATAAACAATATTTAATAAATGTAAATAATAAACTACGACTATCGTACATAGTTTAATGTACATTGCGTGTTTAAAAGTATTATAGTTTGTTTAAAAGGTCAAGCTAGACGCAATCAATTACGTTTTATTAGCGGTAATTGTGCGAGTTAACGAATGTGGTATGATTCTGGCGTGTCAATATGACTCTAAATTTATCTAGATAGATGTGCTTATTTCTGGTGAATTGAGTTGATTTAAAACTGACATTGCTAAATAATACTATTTCTTTACTGTAAAAATATTGGTAGCGTACCTATTGTTAAAAAATATTTCGAATACCTACTCGAAGAAACACCCGAAAATTAAACACTCTCAAAGATACTAATAAGAATTCCGAGAGTCGTTGTTCTGGAAATAATAAATAAAATATTTTTTATTAAATTTGTTTATTATTATGTTGATAATGAATTTGTTTCACAGCAGAACTGGAAATATGTCCCTACTAAACAAACAATCGACATAAAAATAATTATGGGTCCCAAAACGAAATAAAAACTATCCTACTCTCAAGTTGGACTAAACTGCACTCCATGGAATAATCCCCTTTAAAATCCGTTCATTAGTTTAGGGCTTCAATGGAAACAAACATCAGGACACTGGATTTATATAATATATTAAGATTTACTTTTTAACTACCTCAGTAAGTCCAACGTTGGCGTTATCATCACCTTACATAGACCAAAGGTGTTAATTCAATACAGTGGCAGTGAGTTTCAGGCATTTCATTAAAGCTCAATTTTCACTCAAGTTCTTCAAATTATTTTACATCTATGTTCTCAAAGATATTTTACCGATCTGTTGGCGAAAGATGTTTTAGAACAATTATGACGTAGTTTTTTTGTGTTATTAACAGAAATACATACTATACATAACTATAATATGTACACAAAAGTACAAAATTTTCCATTTCATTTGTAAAGAAAGTATGCGGGCTTTATATAAGAGAAACAATAGAAGTTTTAATAGTTAAGATGAAAATGAATAAGTAAAGCATAAATTAAAACTGTTACTGATTAGGAAAATACAATGATTGCAACATACTGAGGTTATTAATGGTCACGACGTCGAGATAAACTCTTTCGAGGCTAAAGGCGGGGATACACATGCCAGTAAATCGGGAAACTAGCTGGCATGAAAGTTAATGGCATTTACGAGTAACTAGCACAACTGGCATGCAAGTTGTGCCTTGCATGCCAGTAATACCATTGCATATACACAGGACAGTTCGTGAGAGAACTCGTACCTATATGCGCGCTAAAAAGGGTTAACAATCAAAGTGAATTAAACAAAATCAACAAGTCAGCTACTGACATGCCCGTATCTGTCGCGTCTGATCACACGTGCCAGTTTGGCAAACCCCTAGTCCCCTACCTCAGCATGCAAGTAAATCAAATGTTTTGCTAGCTACATGTGTGCCAGTTACAGGCATGCTAGAGAGGAGAGAAATACACATTACAATAGCTGGCACGTGCCAGGAGCTGATATGCTAGTGTGCAAGCTACGCGCATGTGTATCCCCAGCTTAATGCTCTGAAGAAATTGTCACTAGCGCATAGACTACGGACCTATCCAAGCGTTTAAAACGACATCAAAATGGGGCACGACCATTAACCAACAAAATACTAAGAACAAGATCCCTTTTGTAAGTTTTGTAGAAGAAACTAATGACATTAAGTAATGGTAATACTACACCTAAGTCTGATGACGTTGCAGACAAAAATACCACAAAGCCACAAAGATACAAAGAACATTGAGTATTTCTTATAAGACTTAGCAAACATCGCCCGAGACATTATATGGAACAGTTTGCATAGCGCGATACGGCGATAAGTCTGCCTGCTGAGTAATTATATCCACATCAAGGTATTCACTGTTCATTCGATTCGGCCAATTGGTTTATATTTAGGAGCTGCGAGTCGAGCAAATGGACAAAAAGGTCACGTTGTACGCTGATTAACATTGCGACCTCGACAATTTGTTACTTATAAGTGGTCACTAGTAGGATTAAATATACAAGCGGGATTCAAACCCGCGCTATCCTAGCGCTCGTATCAACTAAGCCAACCATCCCGATGACGCAACATCTCAACTCAATTTCCTAATATTTAAATATTGGGTTCAGCAGGTAATCAACTGTAAATTATGCTAAGATTTATGGATCATGCGTCAATTAGGACGGTTGGCTTCTTTGGAAAGAGCGCTGGGGCGTATCCCGAGAGGCGCGGTTTCGATTCGCGCATTGTTCATAAGTTTTGGTGCAAATTTAATTTGTATACCATAACCTCGGTTCTTAGGTTCTCTACTTTTAGAATTGAGTCACTATTAATGAAGACGATATGTGAGGACATCGGCTGTAACGATATTATCGGTGAGTCATAATGGCTACCTACCAGAATTTAGCACGCAGTAATTACTAACAAGAACATTTACTTCAACTCTATTAAGATAACAGTAAAACAAAGCGATAAGATTGACTAATGTCGTTATTTTTCTCAAGTCAAGACCATTCTTCACCAGTGGGAGGGCTCCTTTGCACAGGATACCGGCTAGATTATGGGTACCACAACAGCGCCTATTTCTGCCGTGAAGAAGTAATGAGTTACCATTATTGTGTTTCGGTCTGAAGGGCACTGTAGCAAGCGAAATTAATGGGCAAATGAGACTTAGCATCTTATGTCTCAAGGTGACGAGTGCAGTTGTAGTGCCGTTCAAATTTTTTTGGGTTTTTCAAGAATCCTGAGCGGCACTACATTGTAATGAGCAGGGCGTATCAATTACCATCAGATGAAGGTCCTGCTCGTCGCATCTCTTATTTTCATAAAAAATAATAAAAATATGCCAGTATTAATTTGTTTCGGTTTCAAGGGCGCCAGAAAAAAGACAAATGCGATGCCGCTCAAAACTGTATCAATTGTGTGTCCAATCAATAATTCTTGTGAGTGGTGCCACCAGGTGAGAGTCCTGCTCACCTCGTCAGTTTATCTCAATAAAATATTTGATTCCTTAACATGAATTTGAATTCCCGAAACCGTGACATATTTCTAAATTATATTGTAAAACTATATTGTAAGTATAATATACAATCATCATATCAGCTCGAAGACAACCATTGCTGGACAAGGGCCTCCCCAAAGATCGCCATGACGATCGGTCCTACGCTGCCCTCATCTGACGTATTCCGGCGATCGTAGTCCATCTTGTGGGGCCTACCAACACTTCATCTTCCGGTACGTGGTCAACATTCGAAGAATTTACTGCGCCAACGGCCATCTGTCTGTCGAGCTATATGCCCAATAACACAATAACAATAATTCTTAGAATTTTATATCAATATATAATCAGGCATCCTTTAAGGATAATGACTACTTTGTTCTCTGATAAGAGGGTTATTAATTTAGAGTACCACTTGAGTTTATTATAAAAGGCGGAACGTTCAAAGGCCCACTTAAATAGTCTTTAGTTTAAATTATATTTTGAGTTTTCAGTTACCCCTTTTAAATTTTTGTTAGGACAGTGACAACAATAGATACGTATAAATAAATAATTTTTACAAACAATTATCAATATTTTTAGTGAAACAGTTCATTGAATACGAATCCGTTCAAGTTATTGAAAGGGAAGGATAAAATAATAAAAATCTTTACACTAAAAATATTTGACTATTTGAACTATTTTGTCATCTAGACTTACATCATACTGAATAAGAGTCGCTACAAGCCTGAGAGGTCACGTTACAGTTGTAACAAATAAAATTGGAAAACAGAATTTTATGAACGTACGGACGGACTCGAACCCACGACCACTCGCGTTCCGTGCGAGTGCTCTTCCAACTTAGCTAACCATTCGAGTGACGTATCGTCATAAAATCTTGTATGCTTAGTTCAACTCTCAGTTTGTGGCTTCATCTACAGGATCTACTTTACAGTTGATAACCTACTCAACCCCAGTGTTTCAAAATTTTGTTTTCAAATTTTATTTGTGTAATTATCCAAGTGAGGGTTATCACTTTAAAAACATAACAAATTGTTCAGTTGTAACAAGAACCAGAATGACCCACCTGGCAATTTTTTTCTGCCACTCCATCTGTTTCTCTGTTTACTACTAACCCTCTTCCTCTTTCAACTTCTTTATTGTCTTTTCTATTATTACCCGGTTAGTTCATGTCTTATCTACTATCTTTCGTAGTTCATCTGGCCATCTTCTGTATTGTTCTATTAGGTTTATTTTTTAGGTTTCTAGCACCATGTTTGTATTAATAAATCATGAGTGACTTTTGTTATTCTTGTTGACACGTAAATTGCAATCGTACGCATATCTGGTAGAGAATGGAATTGTTTGTGCATTAATTTTGGTTTTTCTATCAAACTGTGGCTTTACTTTGGGCAACGGCAAAATACAAACGAATTATGTTTTACTGGATCCTCTCGCAGTTTCATAGCGTGATTATAGAAGAAACTGAGTTCAGAGAAGAATGAAACACATTTGTAAATACAAAATTCCTCCAGTTAGTTATTTGTAGTAGTGACTCCGTACCATCAGGTAATAGTTACTTGTCTTTGATTTAAAAAAAACATAACAACAGAAGCACCGTTAGTCCATTTCAAATATTAATTGTTACTACAGCGTATAAGAATTAAGTTTTAAAAAATTTTTATGACAGGTAGCTTTATAAAGGGCTTATAAAATTTAATATAGGGTGAGTGACCTCTCTTGGCGTCGACCTACTTCACTCAATCTACAGACGTGTTTAATTAGATTTCCTACACTTGAGCTTGCAGTTTTAAACGGTTTTAATTTTGCATTTTATATAACCTCAAACTCTCAATTACTTAAGTGTCACATAAAATAATTATTACGTTAATGTTGAGGTTCATGTATATTGTTATTTATGTTGATTTTTGACATTTTATTTTACCTCTAAATAAAATGATAATTCTAAAAATAAAACCATTAATGGTTTTTTACTTGAACATTGATTATTGTATAATGGGGCTGGTTTTCAATTACTCCAGTTAACAATTATCATAGCGGAGCTAACTATGTCAAGGTTACAGTTATTTCATTCATCACATAATATTTAAATTTTAATATTCTAAGTATAATATTAACATATTTATCAAGTTTCGAACGAAACTCAGACAGGCCAACGAACCTTCGTTCAATGATGAAAAGGTCGTATAGAGTGAATGCAGAATTTTTAATTAACATGTACCTAATGCTCGATTTAAAAATCCACCAGCAGCAATTCAAAATGAAAAAGTTCACAGGTTTTTAAGTTTCATTTTTTCGACAGCGTTTTAAAATTTAAGGGCTAACGTCCCTTTGACACTACGGTGGACACCCCGAAGCTGCGAAGGCAGACGCATTGCAACAGACCAGTGTTTTTCAATCATATTTATTTCGCCTACCCATTACAGCTTGAAAAATTCTGGCGACCTCCTTTTTAGTAAGACAAATTATTTATAATTTAATTTTAATAATTAATTCAAGCACAAAATCGACGTGTTTTGGATGAAAAGAAAACAAGAGCTGGCAAGGGAAGATGTAAAGTTATAAGTGCCATTCGCCACTTCATACCTGTGTGAAGTGTGAACTGATGTTCTCTTCAATGGCAATACTTGTAATTATATATTCTTTATCAATTTAAAATTAATAAAACACATAAAGTTCGAAACACAGATTTAAGACAGAAAACAAAAATCACTAATGTTTACTAATGCTATAAGAAAATTTAAATGGCGCTGGACGGGACACACCCTTCGGGGTATAGACAAATGGAGCAAATGTATCACAGACTGGTATCCCAGAAACTTAAAAAAGAAATCGGGGGGACAAAACAGGAGATGGTCAGACGAACTTCGGACGATAGCAGGCAAGATATGGTATAGGTTAGCTAAAGATAGAAAAGAGTGGAAGAAGTTGGAAGAGGCCTTTGTCAATAGACAACCAGATAGTAAATGATACTATCTGAATAAAGGCTTATATTATTATTCTTTATCAATGGTGGACATTAAAACTATGAAGAGAAATAGGTTTCAATTAGAAAATGCTTTGATTTTTAAAAATTAAACAAGACTATCCTTTTCACTAAAATTGTGTTTAATTTATTGTTATTTGGTCGACTGCCGTGAAGCAATAATGTGTAAACATTACTGTGTTTCGGTCTAAAGGGCGCCGTAACTAGTGAAATTACTGGGCAAATGAGACTTAACATCTTATGCCTCAAGGTGACGACGAGCATAATTATTGTAGTGCCGCTAAGAATTTTTGGGTTTTACAAGAATCTTGAGCGGCACTGCATTGGAATGGGCAAGGCGTATCAATTAGCATCAGAAACTACAAAATAAGTCGAAGTTAAACCCATGTCAAAAAATTTATTATAATGAAAATTTGGATATTGTTTTAATAAAATACACTCACTTCAGGATTACGACGTGTACTTCTTGACATTAGTTGCATGAAGGTACTATAATATTTATTCTGTGGCATTCTTGACTATAATATGGTGAAGTCGAAAACAAACATTCATTGTTCAAGTACCTTTATCCCTAAACAAACACTTTGAGAGCACTTTTTTCGATTCTACTTTCTCACAGTACCTTAGTCAATTCAATAGGTTCGTATTTGTGCATCCAATTATAGGACATTAGTAAACTTAAAAGTTTTTTTATTATTTAGTTTGGATCTGTTGCACTTAATTAGTTTAATGTTTTGCGCTCCCTTCATAATTAAACAAGACTTCCGGGACGATACGACATGGGTACCTTCAAAAAAAGCGCGTACACCTTCCTTAAAGGCCGGCAACGCTCCTGTGATTCCTCTGGTGTAGCAAGAGATTGTGGTCGGCGGTGATCACTTAACAACAGGTGACCCGTACAAAAAAAAATAGAACGCGGTCGGCATTTTTTTTTAAAGTAAATATAAAATTAGATTTCTGAAATATATAATGAAAAATACTTTTAATTTCAATGATATTTGACAATTAAGAACGTCCTAATTGGGACGCATTATGACAAAACGTAACCATTTTTTTTACTACTATTACGCATAAGAGACAAATACTAGTCGTCTTCTTTCTTTGTATTGTTTTAATCACGCTATTCTTTTTACATCACTTTAATATGTCATTGTGCATAGCTGACCCGGCAAACGTTGTTTTGCCATATAAAGTATAATTCACGCGATAGTTTTATAAGTAATAAAATTTTGCCTATATTATAGCCTGTACATCATTTTGTTCTATTGTCTATAGTTTTTGCAGCGCACGCAAAAATAGGTTTTCGATTTTACACCTGAAAAAAAAACATAGCCTATAGCCTTCCTCGTTAAATGGACTACCCAACACTGAAAGAATCATTCAAATCGGACCAGTAGTACCAGAGATTAGCGCGTTCAAACAAACACTGCAGCTTTATATATTAGTATAGATTTTATGAGTAAACCTATAACTTCTTTATCATATTACTAGCTGACCCAGCAAACGTGGTATTGCCTATATTAAAATCGCGATACAAAAGTAGGTAACTGTTGATCGTATATGGGTGAAAATTTGAGGTTGTATGTATTATTTAGTGCTGAAAAAATTAAAAAAAAAATAAAAAAAAAATCGTGTGGACCACCCTTAACATTTAGGGGGATGAAAAATAGATGTTGTCCGATTCTCAGACCTACCCAATTTGCACTCAAAATTTCACGAGAATCGGTCAAGCCGTTTCGGAGGAGTTCAATGTTTGACACCATGACACGAGAATTTTATATATTAGATTAGATAATTGTCAACATGAAAAGACGTGTTGCTTATTCCACCATGATTGATTCAGGAGCATATTACAGTACAAACATTGAAAACATTGGTGGAAGCCGTTGGGTGAGATCTATATTAAAACTTTTATCAAACGTTGATTAAAATATTCTTAATTAAAAAAGAAAAGTTGTTTCAATTGTTTATATGGAATCTTAATGTATCAAGCGGCAGGTATCACTTAAGTAACAGAACAGGAAGTAAATTCTTATCACGTCTTCGTACTTTATGAAGCTATAACGTTAATATTCAATTATTTTATTGGAACGCCGATAGCATATTAACTGTAACATGTACGAGATGTAAAATGAGCTCTTAAATTCTGCATCATTTCGTGAATTCTGTCATATGTCACATATTTTTCTTTACTGACTCTTTTTTATACGCTTTTTATTAGCTTCACCTGTATGTATGTTTGTTTATAACCGGCCAGATTTCGTTCAAACTTCGTAGATTCATCGCGGACATTAATTTGATAAAATTATTTTTCAATCTGCAAAATAAGATTTTTGGTTAATTTTTATAATTTTAATTGAATTGATGGTTATGTTAAATTTTCAATATTTTAGTTCGGTTGTCTATAAAAGCGTGTTTTTAGTTTTTTTTTTTTAACTACTATTTATTGATCTTGACGAAAAAACGTTATAACGACTAAATTATTTAATTTATTTGTGTAACATGATACATTGTAATTCGTTTTAGCTTTCTGCACCTCTTCTTAATGTAAACTTTCACTATAAGAAAATTACATTACCCCGTCTAGGGATGTGAACCGTACTCTAAAATAAAGAATTGTAGTGTATTTCAGGAATGTTTTTCGCTAAAATACTTTTTTTTCGTATTGTGCCAGCCATATTCATAAAAAATACACAAATAAAGACTTTGTATTTACTAAACTATATTGAATGTTGGTATCCGAAACCATACAACGCATAATCAGACAGGTTATATTATAAGCAAGTGGGAAAAATAGATTTTTTTAATTTTTATTTAAGCACCTAGCATAATGTACTCTTTCTATCAATATGTATCTGTTTATACTATGTATTATCCTTTCTGAAATACCCTTCCAGAAAAAGATGGCAACCCTAACCTCGTGTCCGGCAACATTCTTAAAAAGGAATCATAAGTTTTCACATTACGTATAAGAAATAGAATAAGTTTGTTAGATAAATAAATATGTACTAAGATTGAGTATTATTATTCTTTCATCAATAGTCTGTACTGTGTACACATAACTAAACCACCACATGATTAACTTTCAGCTTCACTTGGCGTTGCGTAGAGACGTCGCTTCATTGTGTGTCTTCTATCACGGGGAGTGTTCCCAAGATCTGTTTCACCTCATTCCTGCCGCCTAATTCCACCTCCGCACGACACGCCACAAGTTAAGGTACCACCATCTGGATGTGTGGCGGTCCTCCACAGTGCGGTTTTCAAGGAGCTTTCTTCCAGGTACTAAAAAGCTGTGGAATGAACTTCCTTGTGCGGTGTTTCCGGGAGGATACAACATGGGTACCTTCAAAAAATGGCGCGTACACCTTCCTTAAAGGCCGGCTCCTGTGATTCCTCTGGTGTTGTAAGAGAATGTGGGCTGCGGTGATCACTTAACACCAGGTGACGCTTGTTTGTCCTCCTTTTCCGTATAAAAAACTTTTTAACTAGTATTTTACTGTAATAATCACCACAGGACCGCATTGGATATAAAAACCATAAAAAGCAAATAAACAGGAGTTATAGGACGAATTGAAAGAGGCAAAAGGCGTCTCAGAGGCGCCTGCAGTAAATTGATGATGTCATTTTCTCTCGCGACGGGAAAACAAACCGTAGAGCCTAATGAAACACCACACCAGCATTAAGACATACATGTTGTGTTCATATATTATATATGCTTGTTTACAGTATACATTTATACAGCTATTATAGTTTTATTAATATATTTTGGTCGTTGTTTGAGTACGCAGTATAGTCTGTAGACAAAATATTAAACAAATGTGTTGATCGAAACTCAACACATGATTTCAACTTGAGTGGCACTTGCCAAGACACTCTAGTAATTTTTTTTTCAGGAGGCTCTGTTAAAGTCGAGATATTTTGAAAATCTTGAATTCAGTTATTATTGTTATTATTCATCAGTGTTATTATTCTTTATTGTGATCAAAGATATGTTATTTAGGACTATGGTGACACATTTCAAATTGACAAAAATAACTAACATTAACCACAATAATCAAAAAAAAAGGAGAAAAATCTGCCATTTTGTTTAATACCCATAATTTCTAGAGAACATGGAATGAATTATTTTTCTGACGATGTTTACCATCTAGCCTATCGTCCCGTTTCAGCTTGGTGTTGAATTTAGGGACACCTGTATTTGTAGTTAGTTGCGCCCGTTAGTCTCAGGTTTGGGGTTTCTGACGTTAAATAAGTGATGATTTTTTTTTACGACAGTAAGGGACGAGAAGAACAGGATGTTCAAGTGATGGTAATTGATACGGCCTGCTCATTACGATTCAGTGCCCCTCAGCGCTCTGAGCGGCACTAAAGTTGCGCTCGTCACCTTGAGACAATATAAGATGTTAAGTCTCATTTGCCCAGTAATTTCACTACCTACGGCGCCCTTCAGACCGAAACATAATAATGCTTGCACCGCTTCATAGCTTAATAGGCGCCGTTGTGGTAATCTAGCCGGCATCCTGTGAAAAGGAGCCTCCCACTGGTGATTAGAATCCTATTTGAATAAAATAAAAAATATTTGAATCAGAATATGCCCAACTCTGATGATTTCTGTAGATTTCTGACTAGTACATTTATAAACGCGAATTTAATGGAGTAGTCACACAACAAATTAACAATATTATGTAAAGGCAAGTGACCACGTAACAAATCGGCCAATTGAGTAAGTGCACTCAATCTTTACACTTATGAAATGACGGCATAACTAAAGCGAGACTTATTAAGAACAATGTGTCGTGTACCTGTACATGCACGAAAGCCGGTGACGTAATACTGATTTATAAACTACCGTCAATTTGTAATTGCGTTTTTTTTGTGTTATCGTTGAATGACTCATTTCATGGTGAAACCATGACGAATTATGTAACGACGTTGCAATATAATGGTGTCATGGCGTAAGATTGCCATCATTATTTTTATTTATTGTTTGATTAGACTTGAATGAGAATTGTTTTTTTTACATTGATCAGAAAAACATTTTGGGAGTTAGTATAATGCACGTTTACGAATTTATTGCCGAAATAACAAAATGTGTTGTACTAAAAACCTAATAGGACTTATAGTAGAAAAAGCAGCCAAAAGGGTATCAAAGGGACTTAGGTATATAAAATCTATTTTCACTATAACGCCCGGATTCGTACAAGCCATCAGACTTATAAAAATTAAAATTTGTATTTGACCAACAATCATGAAAACCGGATAGAAAGGAAATGTATGAAATATCTTTGTTCCTTTTAGGTATAGGATATTTGTTGATCACCATTATATTATGAACAACATAGCTAAGTCGCTGGCATAAATTAGTGAAATTAATATTAAAAATAATTAATTTTAATGTCAATTTCAATGCCATACAAATTAAGTACCTCGCACCCGCTCATTGTAGAAATTGTCATATGTTATGAAATGTCGTTGACTCAATTATGTATTTGCATTGCGAATATATATAGGTATTTCTAAGTAAAAAAAATAGGTTCATGAGAAGTAAACACCATAAAATATACTTAAACCATCTCCGGAACACGCTGCATTTTATGGTAAAAGTATTATTCCGTTCGGTTGAGTAGTTTTCACAGTAGAACCGAAAGAAAAAACGCCTTTCCATTTATTGGTATAGATAGTTAAAAAACCGTATTATCTTAATCGTAAGCCATGACACCATTATATAGTTACTTATTATTATTATAATGGGTTATGCTCAAATGAATCCATTAACAATCTGAGAAAATTCCATATCTGTTTCAAAGTCAAAGTCAAATAAACTTTATACAATTAGGCTTAAACTAAGCTATTTTGAAACGTCACTACCCAGAATTCGTTTTACATACTGAATATAACATATTATTATCGTATTCTACGTGGTATTAAATAAATAATAATTTATCAAATATCTAGCCAAAAACCACTGTGATACTCGAACATTGCAACAGCGACAAGTTTAAAACAATTTCAAAACATTCAGTAAGTACATATTATGAGCTATATTTGATAAGTACATTATAACCTTCAAAGGCTCCTCGAGATGGGCGTCAAGCTGGCGTCTTGCATACAATGATGTCATACACAAGATCACGTGACTCAGTCAGGTTGAGTCGACCAAATTCGTTACTAGGGCAAACATCCGTATGTACTCTATAGTTACATATTAAGGTTGTTAGACTTATGAGAGAATTATACGAGTCACTATGCTCTAGAAGAGTTTGCAATCATTCATTGAACGTCAAAAACTACCACCCATCCGAAAATTTATGCCTCAGTACTGAGAAGAACGAACGCAAGACGGGGCTTTTTTTTTATGGAATAGGAGGACAAACGAGCGTACGGGTCACCTGTTGTTATGTTAGTGATCACCGCCGCCCACAATCTTCCGCAACACCAGAGGTCTTTTATTGATAAATAAAATTTCGTCACAATAAAATCGATTATAATTTAAATGTAGCGAACATTACCTGTCTGAATGAAAATCATTTATATTATGAAAAAGTTACCTTTAAAACACAAACGTTTTTTAACAATTCCTTTGAATTTGACATTATTTTGTTTTGCACATTTCACCTTCAAACCAAATCAAAATATTTTATTGCAAGTCACATTTTACAGTAGGGTAGGTTAGGGTAGGTACATTAATGGGTAGACAATATGTGACGCCCTGCAAGGGCACAGCAATATTATACATAAAATAAATAAGTCTTATACATTTTATACATTCTTATGATATTAAAAATACATTCTTATACTATATTGTAACTAATTCTCACACTTAGTGTAATTAAAAAATTCGGCTAAATCGTAGAAGCATTTTCTGGGATCATGTTGTAAAAACATAATCGCCCAACAAAATACTTCTTAACTCGACTAAACCGAGTAATAGGCGTAACGAGTTTATGCTTGGTTCTGAATTAAATTATAATTATCACAGTTTTTAACAAATTCGCTTATCTAATTAATAATTTCTTAATTTCTTTCTTTTCATATTATATTTAAGTGCAAGAACTAACATAGGATGGGAGTACAGAAACAAGGAAGTGTAATGAGATTCCTCTGCATCAGATACTTGAAATAATTACAAAATATATAATATGTTTTAAGTCATAATATTACTTCGTGTACATAAAATCCGGAGAGTAAACAATGACGTAATTGTGGTTGTATTGTAACCAAATATTTAATATTTCAAATCGTCTACTAATAATCTTAATATATAAAAATTACGTGACACGTTGTTTGTCCGCGATGGACTCTTAAACTAATGAACGGATTTTAATGTAAGTAATCATAGAGTGAGTGACTACTTCATAGAGTGCAGTTTGGTCCAACTTGAGAGATAGGATAGTTTTTATTTCGATTTGGGACCCATAATTATTTTATTTTCAATATTTGTTTTGTATGAACATATTTTCTATGACAGAATTTAGTGACGCACGGTTTGACAGTTCCGCTGTGAAACAATTATAACAACAGGGAGCATTTTTTACGAAATAATTCTTGATGTTTTGAAATATTATCGGCAAATTCCTATAAAACAGTATTTTTTACAGATCAACGTCTGTCGGGTCAGCTAGTTATTTTATATGGAAGAGGAGGACAAACTACCAAATACAGATCATCAGATGGTATTTGACCACCGAAGCCCATATTCTATTGTAACAATATCAAAGGAATCACAAGAGTTTGGCAACATTGAATTGAGTTTCATCCCATTATTTTTTATAACTCTTTTTAAATTTTTCTCTGGATCCAATTCAGTGCAGACAAAGTCGCGTGCAGAAGTAGAACGTAACAAACCTTATCTGAATGATAACAGGAGACAAAACTCCATCTGTTATATAACGGAAGTGTCAGATACAGGAAGGGGTTCGGGAAGTGCATTATCTATTCAGTAAACTTAATATTGTTGCGGGAGTATTAATTAAGGCTGATATCTATAGAGCGTACTTAGACTTTACTTAAGTAAAACTTAGCTGAGTGTTATAAAACTCGAACTTGACTTTATTATTGAGCTATCTTAGCATAAACTCAGCATAATTTCAGCTGTCAATGCCTATATAAATGAAATCAAAGATTATGCTAAGCTTATACTTAGTTTTACGTAAGTAAAGTCCGAGCAAAGTCTAAGTACACTCTTTAGACGTAGGCCTTAGAAACATATATTGTTACTTTACTTTAATATTTTTAAGAAAGCCAACAGCTAGTTTTACATACTCGTACAATAAAATAATAAACAAACATAATTCAATCGAGCTAATAATAGGCTTCCACATGTCCTGTTTGCATACGTTGTCTAGCAGTAAGAGGCCCTATCTGGAAGTATAACTTACTTAAGAATCCAATCGTAGTGACTGTCATTGTTATAAAGCAAAAAAAATGTTATCCCATTCCCAAATTAATAATGAAGATGGTGTAATGAAGTAATGTTGGAAACACAATTAATTTCTCTCGCGTACAAGATTTTCCTTGAAACTTAAGGATTCCTCCTTGACCTGAATGCTGCCGACGTGACGCCTGTCGCATTTGTATGACTACCGAGGTTAAGGCGGTCACAGAGACGAAATTTTCCAAAGGGTAATTAAGGGTTTTTTTCTCAACAATGCCGACGTAAATCGTGTCTTTTAAGCAAAAATTTTACTTTTATTGATTAATTTGATATATTTACAAGCTTTATAGTGGCTAGATTTGTACATGCGCTAATCAATGTGTTGTTCAGCACTTTAACATCCGATTTACTTGAAAAGTTACAAAAGAATCAAAGACTGATGACAACACAAGATTTTCATCACTGACCAACTTAATAAGTGCTAATATGGATCACATAGTTATTATGCACAAGAACTGCGAAAGTGTGACAAAAGCGAAAATACAATTGTGAATACTATTAGCTGTTTTTAAACTAGAGATAAAGAAAAAAAATAAGTTTAATAGTTTAAAACATAGATTTTACATTATGTAGAATTTGTTCTATAGCGACTTAAAGTCAGTAAGTTTATTGTTATTTAGATCAGTATCAAGTTATTACCAGTGGGAGGCTCCTTTGCAACGGATGCTGGCTAGATTATGGGTACCACAACGGCGCCTATTTCTGCCGTGAAGCAGTAATGTGTAAGCATTACTGTGTTTCGGTCTGAAGGGCGCCGTAGCTAGTGAAATCACTGGGCAAATGAGACTTGACATCTTATGTCTCAAGGTGACGAGCGCAGTTGTAGTGCCGCTCAGAATTTTTGGGCTTTTCAAGAATCCTGAGCTGCACTGCATTGAAATGGGCAGGGCGCGTCTCGTCCGGTATTTTCATGAAAAAAAAAAAAACTTTTTTTTTAAATAGGTACCAATGAAGTATTTGTAACATTTGATGTTAAGCATCCCATTTTTTTTTTAAATATATGAGCCCTTAATAAATATTGTACAGTGACCGCTATAAACAAAGTGTGTGACGTCACTGTAATTAAAAGCTGGTTGACTAGCCCGACCTCATAACTTAATGTCCATATATTTATTGATACAATAATAACTTTAATGACGTATTGTTTTATGGCCATATTTCATTCTGATGTTAACTTGCACAGCTTTTATCTGGGTAATAACATGGTTGGATTTTAGTATCGAACAATACAGAGGAAATATAAACAATATGTTATGTTTTTAAAGTGATAACCCTCACTTCTAGGATGAATCCTATCCAAGAAGTGAGGGTTATTACTATCCTATCCTAGAAGTGAGGGTTATCACTTTAAAAATATAACATATTGTTTAGATTTGCTAGAGCGACATCTCAAGTCAATTTCCTAATATGCAAATATTGTGGTTGAGCAGGTTATCAACTGTAAAGTAGATCCTGTAGATGAAGCCACAACCTGAGAGTTGAACAAAAGAAAACAGAATTTTTATAACGAGGCGGTACTCGAACGGTTAGCTCAGTTGGTTAGAGCACCGGCACGGAACGCCGGAGGTCGTGGGTTCGAAACCCGCATCGTTCATAAAATTTTGTTTTTCAAATTTTATTTGTGTAGAGGAAATTTACATAAAAATAATTACTGAGACGTAAATCAGAAATATCAGAATTTTTTTAAGGATTTAAAAACCATGTAAGTATAGATATCATACACTTAACATAATAAGACTTAATTAACGTTTAAGGCAGTGAAGAATATGCTATTCGTTTTTCTTCAACGTGTTACCATTTTTTCAGGGTTTTTCGTTTTTAGTTAAGTTAATTAGTAAAAGATTTGTTTCGAACGGTTTTCCGCCTATCTTCATCCCTAGTCTTGACAGACCTTGAGTTTCAATTCTAGTTACATTTACTAACCAATTGACCTCACGAGACAACCCTACGAGTAGATATTCAAATAAAAAAAATTGGATTTTAAAAACACTTATTGAACGCCAAATCCAACTACTAACCATAAACCATTAATTACCGATGAATTTAAAACCGAAGTCTTGATCATCGTGGCGTAGCGTACCGCGACACGACTACGCCAACATCATGGGTTCAACTTTAGATATTTAAATCGAAAGATGTTCTCAAGTCCACCAGCATTTATTCTATTACTGTATTCGTTTTTCTATAGGCAAATTCTCAATAATGTCGTAATATGAGAAAAAATTGTTATCAAGCTGATCGGAGTAACTACGGGGCCCCCTCTGTTGGCATCGCAACTGCGTATTTAGTAAAGGTAATTTGAAGTCCTATGTGGCATCGATCACGTCCTTTAGTGTCTAGGGTTGTCACTCACGACTAAATGAAATTAGACTTTCATTCAAAATAGCATAGTAATTAGTAGATGAATTCATTTTGATAAGTAGAAAGATAAAAGATAATAAAAAGAAACTAAGAGAAGGTATAAAAGCTTTGTAATATTAAATTTTAACACTATTTTAATTTTTAATTATTTTAATACTTTTATATCTAATAGTAACTTATTATGTGGTGAAAAGTCTAGAAAATTATTTTGACGACGGAGTTTGCAAATTAACGACAAAAAATCGTCTGTAAGGCATTATAAATAGGCTCCTGTTTTTCAGTACTTTGGACTTTATTTCTATATATATATATGTACGTGCTTAACATGTTGTAAAACAGGTCCTGGTTTACCAGTGGGAGGCTCCTTTGCACAGGATGCCGGTTAGTTTATGGGTACCACAACGGCGCCTATTTCTGCCGTGAAGCAGTAATGTGTTACATTATTGTGTTTCGGTTTGAAAGGCGCCGTAGCTAGTGAAATTACTGGGCAAATGGTCTTAACATCTTATGTCTCAAGGTGACAAGTGCAATTGTAGTGCCGTTTATAATTTATGGGGTTTTTCAAGAATCTTGAGCGGCACTTCATTGTAAAGGACAGGACGTATCAATTGCCATCAGCTTAACGTCCTGCTCTTCTCGTCCCTTATTTTCATTAAAAAAAAACAGGTCCGCTCACTGTTACGATTGAAAGAACAAAGACGCTTTCTTGTGCGGTGTTTCCGGGACGATACGACATGGGTACCTTCAAAAAAAGCGCGTAATACCTTCCTTAAAGGCCGGCAACGCTCTTGTGATTCCTCTGGTGTTGCGAGAGAATGTGGGCGGCGGTGATCACTTAACACCAGGCGACCCGTACGCTCCGTTGTCCTCCTATTCCAAAAAAAAAAAAAATTTTTTGGAGAATTATCCTTGTGACGAGCGACAGCCCTATTAGTAACCTACAAAAGTTACAAACAGCAGTGTTTATGCCCATAGCGCACACGTAGAGTTTCCGTGTCGTTAATTATTCAGAGAAGCGCACCTGTTGCCTGTTACCAGGGCGAAACAACGAGTCACGAGTGACACGCGAACCACACTCGATCGAATTTTATTACTTTTGAACCGAATACCATGAAAAGTTATTTTCTATTTACAGAGAAATCTAGTTGGCTTGACTTTGTCAAAGTTGAATTTAATAGATACATACCAGTGGGAGGCTCCTTTGCACCGGATGCCGGCTAGATTATGGGTACCACAACGGCGCCTATTTCGGCCGTGAAGCAGTAATGTGTAAGCATTACTGTGTTTCGGTCTGAAGGGCGCCGTAGCTAGTGAAATTACTGCGTAAATGAGACTTAACATCTAATGTCTCAAGGCGATAGTGGTGCCGATCAGAATTTTGGGTTTTTCAAGAATCCTGCGCGGCACTGCATTGTAATGGGCAGGGCGTATCAATTACCATCAGCTGAACGTCAAAAACGTAAAATCATTTCGTAACGCCCTATAACTTATAAGTAATCTAGTAGCCGCGCGCTAGCGTAGGCACTGACGACTGACGACTTGTGCGACCACGTAAGGGGTGATTAAAATATTTTTTTCCTTTTTTAATTTGTTTGAAAATTTCAATTGTCAAAAGTTATTTTTTGATTGTTTTATGATTATAGTAGTTCTATCTGTTTCCTTTAATCTTAATATATATAAATTACGTGACACGTTGTTTGTCCGCGATGGACTCCTAAACTAATGAACGGATTTTAATGGGGATTACTTCATGGAGTACAATTTAGTCCAACTTGAGAGATAGGATAGTTTTTATTACGATTTGAGACCCATAATTATTTTTAATTCCAATATTTGTTTTGTATGGATATATTTTCTATGAGAGAATTTATTGATGCACGGTTTGACGGTTCTGCTGTGAAACAATTTCATTACAGTTAACAACAGGGAGCAATGATGTTCTATACGTCATAATATAGAACGTCATTGACAGGGAGCATATTTTACAAAATAATTCTTGGTGTTATGAAATATTATTGACAAATACATAAAAAAACAGTATTTGTTTTACTATGCACAGAACAACGTCTGTCGGGTTAGCTAGTGATAATATGATCGCCACTGTATCGCCACGCTGTAGAAATGATTATTATTCTTGTTTGTTTGTCACTGTCGCATTAGGTCTTCTGTAATTACACTTGCTATTTGTGCCTAGTAAATAAATAAATAAATGATATGATTGGAGTTTACAAGCAAGAAGTTAAAATAACCAGGGCTATATGAATTATGAACTGGTGTACAGCTATCAAAGTGGGTCTTATACTGATAACACGTTATTTACTGTTATACTAATGTCACTTTGTGTAAGCCTCCTCTGTTATACCTTACAAGTGCGTGTATCGTATGAATATCACATACAAATTATTTTGAAGTAAATCTTCTCTAGGCACGCTTGACTCGGGGAGTAAGCTGGTGAATGCGTGACGAGAGCGTTACGAACGAACGCTAGCGTTACGCAAACGGTGATTTCTTGACTTGGGTAAAGAATATTATAGAAATTAAAGAAATGTGGCCTCTTGCGGTCATACAATAAGGTGTAATTCAGGTCGCACAGCGCTACATTAGTATTATATCTACATTTGTATTCATCTAGAAGCCTCTGCTTCTCTTTCTATCGCGTGACTCTTACCTATTCTGACGATATTAGGGTTCACTTCTTTACTTAAAACTGTACCTACCTACCTAGTATAAGGTCATCTTAAAAAAATAATTCAGTTTTTCCTTTAATATAAATAGATATGTTAATCGTTATTATAAATCAATATTATTTCGTTGTTAAACCTACATTAGTTGCAGATAGTAATTTATGCGTTGGAAGACCACGTCATAGTCAAACCTACTTGATATTATATAATATATGAAATAAATAGGGAGGTAGCTATCACGAATGGAAATTTTATTATAATAATAAGCTCGCGCGTGCGTCCCTGCTCGCTCGTGAGTCCCTACTGACTGGCCTACTCTGTAGTGGCCGCCGCACGTACTTACGATTTCGATACCTACACGGGGAGTAAGCTGGTGAATGCGAAACAAGAACTTTACAAACGTGCGCTAGCTAGCGTTACGCATAGGGTAATTTCTTGATTATTTCGTCATTTCATGTTGGTAAGAAGAAGGTACTACAATATATATTGATAATTATAGTTACAAGATCCCACTGCTATTTTCTGCAGGCAATTTTTAATACTTAATAGAAATTTTATATTTACTATTTACGGTAATCCATGGTTGCCAGTTACAAAAATGCAGCAATTGCCGAGGTTGCCATGATTTCAAGGGATTCTCGCTCCAGTTCAGTATGATCAACTGTATGTTTTTAATGAATTTTACGTAACTTTAAAGGAAATTATGTAAAGAATTGGCAAAATATTGGTTTATTGTTGGTAATTAGTAATAGTCATCTGTTTTTTATTTTTTATTTTAATATAAAATTAAGGTTTTATATTTTCTATTTACGATAAGCCATAGTTGCCGGTTAAAAAATGGCCGCAAGCAGAGGTTGCGATGATGTCAATAAACGATTCTAATTATCCAGGTAGAGTGAGCTGTAGAGCTATTTTATATTAGCTATTTTTGATGCGCCCTGTATAATCAATTAAGCTGACCCATTTATTTCTTAAGAAATTGAGGTAATTCTAAATTTATGCCTTATATATCGCCCTATTAAAATATCTCGCTATAAATTTTAAATAGGATAGGTGATAAACTGCAACATCTTTTATGTACTGTCTTGGATCTTTTCCGAAATAATATTAAATCATGGAAAATGTACGTTTTTATGGAAAAGGAAGACAAACGAGCGTACGGGTCACCTGGTTAAAACTGATCACCGTCACCCACATTCTCTTGCAACACCAGAGGAATCACAGGAGCGTTGACAGCCTTTAAGAAAGGTGTACGCGCGATTTTTGAAGGTAGGTCATTCCACAGCTTTGTAGTACGTGGAAAAAAGCTCCTTGAAAACCGCACTGTGGAGGACCGCCAGATCCAGACAGTGGGGATGATATCCTAATTTGTGGCGTGTCGTGCGAAGGTGGAGTTCGGCGGCAGGAATCAGGTGAAACAGCTCTTCGGAACCTCCCCGTGATAAGTACGTGGAGTAATAAATAGTAATTGAACTAAAAGAATAATTTTATCAGCTTATCGTTGAAATCTTTAAAATATGCATAACAATTAAAGTCACGTATAAAAGTAAACCCACATATAATCACGTTCTAAAATTGATCATTACACTATCGACATACCAAAGTCGAATGACGTGATCGTAATACCCCTGAATGACTGAACTGAAATTATTGAATCACCATTTAGTAGTTATATGACGTCATATAATAAATATCTCATTCAATTATACGTATTATATGACAGATGTATCACACAATGACGCAGACAAGAATTTTCCTCATATAACTAAGTAAATTAATTACCTACTAAATGAAAACTGTATTTAAATTTTGTGCAAAACAAAATGATACTGTGTGTATAGTAAATGGTATTTTTTTAATCAAAATAAGGGACGAGACGAGCAGCTGATGGTAATTGATACGCTCTACCCATTACAATGCAGTGCGGCCGCACAGGGTTTTTGAAAAACTAAAAAATTCTGGGTGGCACTACAATTGTGCTCGTCACCTTGTGACATAAGATGTTTAAGTCTCATTTGCCCAGTAATTTCACTAGCTACGGCGCCCTTCAGTCCGAAACACAGTAATGCTTACACATTACTGCTTGACGGCTGAAATAAGCGCCGTTACCTACCCGTAACCTAGCCGGCATCCTGTGCAAAGGAGCCTCCCACTGGTAGCTGGTATAGTGATATTATCATAATATAGATAATTGTTACTTAGTACGGTGCCTGTTTGTCAGCGGCCTGTTATCTCATAAGCCGTAATAGTCTAACTGAAATTTTGAGTGGTGTTTTTTTTTAATTTATTAACGGCTTTGGGTTTGTGTTAATTCCGATAAGTTTCACTAAATCGCTTCGAGTTTATAATAATGAAAAGGTATATTAATAATGAATATACCTATTCATTATACCATATTATAATTAATATGGTAAAAATTGTTACAATTTATACCATTATTTTACATTTATTATAATAAAGTTTTCAAATGCCGGCTCAAATATTAGTACCTACCTGGTAACAAAGTTAATAAGTTATAATATTAGTATACCTATTAGTCGTTTTGTAGCAGCCGTAATTCATAGGTACTAATAGATTTTTTCATGCTTAAATATATATTACTACGAAATATCTTGTTTGATTGCTTTTATCTATTTATTTTATTTCTTAGTAACAAATTACACATTATAGATATCAAAATTCTTGTAGGTAGGTACATAAACTTATATATATACATATAGGTACTTAACATACTTATTACACAACAAAAAAGGATTCTGTTTTTAAGCAAATACCTACGTAGTAGGTATTGTCTTTTATTAACGCGAATGTTACAAGTTTTTAAAATAAAATACCTTTTAAAGGATTAAAACGCGTATTGTAACTGTAACTGATTTTTTACTTAAGTTTTTTTGCGTAAAAGTTACATTTCTATTATTATTTTATTTAACCCGACATTTCATGACCTTTTCAGGGGAACTGCGGGTGACAGGAGTGGATATACCTACCTAGTATTTGTCATAGTTGTCATTGTGAAGTTTAGAGTCATTCAGGCCTCGGAAGTGGTATTTGCTGTACCCCCTGAAAACCTGCTCTGAAAAGGTCACGAAACCTCCGGTTGGATAAAATATGTAACAACAAAAATGTAACTTTCACGCAAAAAACCTAATGTAAAAACACAGTAATAATTACACGCGTTTTAAAGTTTTTTACACAGCCTTACGATAGTAGGTACCTACCCAATGACCCGTTTCGAACTTTCCATTTCCAGTACTCAGGAAAACTAGCAGATAGTTATTATTGTATTGAGTACTGACTACTGACTATTGGACCGTGAGGTGCGAACGGAAATGAGATACGTTAGGGGGGCGAAACCTAGCTGACAACTTCAGCGAACCGTGGGGCGTAGGCCGTAGACAGACCACATAGTACATACCACTGAAGGTACTGCAAAAGATCAAAGAACAGATAGATAAAGAATATTCACATACTTACATCGAACTCGTGATTCGTGAATGAAAATGAAGATCGGTTAGTATTATAAAAACTCACAACGAAAAAGGTAAACCTGTTGCTCTGTAATTTATGTACAGCCTACTCGCGCTTGGTTATTTAAACATTTAAATGAAGCTGGTTACATATTGTAACATGGTAACTAGGTAAAATTTTTGACTGTCTACCAACAGAACTTACTGGTGAACTAAACTTGAAATATTTGAACAAAACGATGTAATATAGGGCTACTTCGAATTATAATGATATTTATATCTGACTCATAGTTTCATTTACGCCCTAGCCACTATTCAACGAGCAACATTCCGTCACATTCTACTGGGCACCAGGCCAGTGGCCACGTAGTTCCAACTTCCAAAGCCTCGGCATGGGTTTACTATTCGCTGAGCATTTAAACGTATCAAAACCGGTTCTCCCGCCCTTTATCCAAAACTCACCGCAACAACCAAGTTGAAGAAAAACAGCACATATTTCACAAAACTCGTTCCACACCCCATTTTGAACACAATAAGACTACACAAAACTTCACAAGTTGAGGTCACTCACAAATTTACTTGATTAAAAACAAATGGCGGAACAGTACTACTCGCGCGTCTTGGCGTACACGACTAAATGAAAATAAACGAGAGATCGCGATGGCGACGCCTGCCCTTCCCGCGACCCCGCGCTATGATTACTCCGTGACCCCTCATTCAACTATCTCGCTCTCTCGCTTTTTCTCGCACATAATATTGTAAGCTTCGTGTACTTCTATCTCGTTCTGAGATCTCATCTCGCTAGTAGTAGGTAGGCCGTGGCCTACGCATCTCAACTTCTCAAGATTAAAGTCAATTTTGGAATTCTTTTAACACAGCTGAATCATCATCATGAGCTCCGATTGCTGTCAGATGAGAGATTAAGGTTCACTGTATAGTAAAGGTGAGGTGATTTCTTCTAGCTCAATTAACGCTAGTGATTCGCCATCTCAGATTAAAATATGAATACTTACTAATCTAGAATAAAATAGCTGGTATACTAGTTTGTTGTCCAATTATGATTTGAATTGTAATAATGCCAATGATAATTGATATTTAATACTATAATATCATTGAATAATGCGTGCGTAGTATACTTAATAGGTTCCTTCCTAATAACATATTTATTTTGTAAATATTCATAAGAGATTTATAAATAATTATAGAGAAATACTTTTGAGAAGTCTATTCAAAATAAAAATAAAACTTTAAAAAATAACTTTACTTACAGATTGATATTGGAAATCATATTTTATTATAAAATTTAAACACAAACCGCTTAAGTCTATAATTATTATTTTCATTCGTTTACGATAAACTCAAATCAACTGAACTGTGAAAGACGAAGTGATTCATGATGGAAGGTGTAGGTCATAGGCATAATATGTTAAGGTTTTGTGTGTAATGGTTGAAATATGACGATGATTTTTTTTAAATGGAAAAGGAGGACAAACGAGGTCACCTGGTGTTAAATGATCACAGGAGCCCACATTCTCTTGCAACACTAGAGGAGAATCACAGGAGCGTTGCCGGCCTTTAAAGAAGGTGTTCGCGCTTTTTTTGAAGGTACTTATGGCGCATCGACCCGGAAACACCGCACTAGGAAGCTCATTCCAGAGTTGGTTGTACCTGGAAGAAAGTTCCTTAAAGACCACACTGTGGAGAAACGCCAGACATCCAGATGGTGGCGATCGTATTCTAATTTGTGGCGTGTCTTGCGAAGTTGGAATACAGCGGCAAGAATTAGTTGAAACAGCTCTTCGGAACACTCCCCATGATAGATGCGGTAGAAGACACACAATGACGCGACGTCTCTTCGCAACGCCAGGTGATTGAGCCGTTCACAGAGATCTGGATCCCCCAAATTCGGGCAGCTCTGCATTCCACGCGTTCAAATGGTTCGAGCTGATACTGGGGTGCGCCAGACCAGTAATGACAACAATACTCCACATGTCGGTCGGAACTGCTCTTTGTAGAGCGCGAGAATGTGGATTGTATTGAAATAGTGCCGTGCTTTATTTATGACGCCCAGCTTCTTCGAAGCCAACTTGGCTTTGCCCTCCAGATGACTGTGATTTTCGCAATCGCTCGAGATTTCGAGACCCAGTATTCCGATACTAGGCCAGGCTTGTCGAAGAGCGGTACGACAAATGGGGTAAGCAAGGCTGGGAGCTTTCATCAAGAACACTGGCTTATCCCTTTGAGATACAACAAAACAATGTATGGTGGGATTCTTTCTTTTTTATACGTGTACAGAAACTTCTGGAATGGTATATATTATGTCCTTCTTTAAACTAAAAATTACTAAACCTGTTCTAATTAAAAATTTAAATATAATGTGCTATTTGGAAAGCTATTTAGACCGATTCAGTACTCTAAAAATACTGTAAGTGAACTGAACTACTATAGCTAATATACATATGATCTAAAAGATGAACTAAAATATTATAAGCGAACAGAAAATATATTAAATCTAGTGGCAACCATGACAGTAATACTTAAAACGTAAGTAATAACAAGTCACAATATTACCAGTCTGTCAACCAGAGCTAAATACCATATTGGCAACACTTTCCCGTCATTCTTCAACTCACTTTCATATTGTAAAAACTAGGGTTGCCATATTACCACACTCAACTTATGTACAGTACATGAGTTGGGTGGATATCTGTAGAGAAAGTTTTAGTGGTTGGCATTTAATCATTGTCGAAATTGAATTCAACATTGTAGAGAGATTTTCTTACAGCAGTTATGTTATATTAATATATCGGTGAAAAAGGTTTTTAGCAGTTTACTCATTACAATTTTTCAAAGAATGTACTACTGTACATCCTGTACTAGATATGTGTCATTTTGTTCGATGATTGCCATCTTGTAGTAGTGACATTCTGTTGCTGTAGAAATATTGGGACTTCTGATCGTAACAATACACTTCCACTCCCACAATAAACACCACCACTTTATTGCGAGTTAACCCAGAATTTACCACCATTAAGCTTGCAAATAATCATCGTTACTTCTTCATAAAACATTTAAGTTAAAATTTAAAAGTTAAATCTCATTAAACCGACCCCTAATATATACCTATTTAAAACAAGATAACTGATTAACATCCTGTCACAAATAATTGTGATCGACGTAATATATATATCTAATGTGAAATTTCATCCCTTAATTATCCACCCTTAGTTGTGGTATTCTATAATAAAGTTATAGTCGGACTATCCTTGAGACACGCCTTAAAAGAATCAGAATAACCTACCTATACACGAAATTTTTTTTGGAAGAGACCTAATATATCATATAGGTACTATGTAGCATATCATATGCTATGTAGTATCATAATATGTACCATTAAGGAAAGGTAATAAAATGTCATTATATATAATTATATCTTTTATTTCTTAAATTTCTTATAAAATCGTATATATATAAGTTTCTAAGTATATTATATAATGTATATAAATTAGTCACAGGTAAAACGACATAATCTGAGTTTTGTCTAATTAATCAAATTAAATTTATTTTACTTAATAAATATCACTCTATATAATGATGTATAAAATAAAACTTAAATATATCTATTAAAGTATTAAAATTAATTAAAAACAAATAGTATTGACCGCGTGCAACGCAGAGCAGCTCGAATTGTCGGGGACCCAGTGCTCTGTGAACGGCTGGATCACTTGGCGTTGCGTTGAGACGTCGCTTCATTGTGTGTCTTCTACCGCATTTATCACGGGGAGTGTTCCGAAGAGCTGTTTAACCTGATTCCTGCCGCCGAATTCCACCTTCGCACGACACGCCACAAGTTAGGATATCATCCTCACCATCTGGATGTGTGGCGGTCCTCCACAGTGCGGTTTACAAGGAGCTTTCTTCCACGTACTACAAAGCTGTGGAATGAGCTTCCTTGTGCGGTGTTTCCGGGACGATACGACATGGGTATCTTCAAAAAAAGCGCGTACACCTTCCTTAAAGGCCGGCAACGCTCCTGTGATTCCTCTGGTGTTGCAAGAGATTGTGGGCGGCGGTGATCACTTAACAACAGGTGACCCGTACGCTCGTTTGTCCTCCTATTCCATAAAAAAAATAGTATTTCATGAAGATCGCAGTCGGCAGGTAAGGCCCATGAAGCAGGCAACGGTACCTCTCTGTATGGCAAAACTTATCCTCTGACTTTCCTCTGACAGAGGTACGTACCAGACCTTGGGTCGCCTGTCAAATCGGTTAGACGCTGGGCTTGGACTTTGACATAAATAATAGACATATTATTAATTGCCCGAATAGTAAGCCATAGATTATACAAATCACTAAAGTCACTAATTTGTTCTTTACCATACGAAATTGGCACTTATGGTGAATTTTTTTAATTACCATTCATTTCGGTATTCAATCATTACCATCATCTAATTCTAGAGTCTCTGTATGTTACAAGACAAAATAAATGGTAGACGATTTTCTGGGTTGGATTTCTTTGGTTGCAAGTGGCATCAATTAGTCGGTCAAACAAAATATGTCAGTAAATTATAAATATTTAAGTTGTATGTTTGGATGTTACGCTATCAGTGGAATAGCTGAAAGGATCTCGGTCAAATCAAATTATTTTATTCATGTAGATCAAGGAAATGACACTTTTGTATTTCAAACGCTTTCTTTTTTACAATTACCACCACTTTGGAAAAGGTTGAGTTTTAACGGGAAGAAGTGGCAAGAAACTCTTTGCCACTTTTTTAAAACAAGATCAACATCGTTTTACAAATCATTTCAATTACAATAGGTATATACCAAATTGATGCAACAAAAATACTCAAACGTCAAATACAAAAACATAAAAAAAGTAAATGTAAATTAATAAGTAAAAAAACAAGAGTTATTGAGTAAAGTAGAAGCATCAATCCACACACATTGTAAATAAATAAAGGCATTATGCAAGCATTTTATAAGCGATTATAAAAAAATATAATAACTTTAATTAAAAAAAAACTTGACGCACTCTTCCTGCTAACAACATATATATATATATAGGTTAATTGCACATCATATAGGTTTTAATATAGCCTAGAATCTTTTCTTTTGGATAGATTAGTTTTTGTTTTTCACAGAGCAAGGCTCAACATGATATTTGGTCACCATAATATATCGTAATAGAATCAAATATTTCAAGCGAACGAAGTCGCGCACAACAGTTAGTAAGTCGTGAAAGGTAAGCTGATATAGGGTATGTTCCGATATGCACTGCGAGCACTGCACAGTGCTATCACTGTAGAAAAATTCGTTCCGTTATAGACTGCCAGTATACTGCCGCAGTACCCTAGGGTTACTACCTATATGACGTCATAAATCGCCGCCATATTCTACTGTGAGCACTGGCGTTTTCGAGGTAAGGTACTCGCAGTACTTTGATCACGTGATCAGTCAAAACCACTCGAGTGCCTAACGTTTTATAAACAATACCTACAGTTTAATCCCAAATATTTTTAATTTGACAGTACTCCAACAACAGTTTTTTTTAATGAACTAGAAAACTTTAATACACTCATTTGAATGCTGTGTCAAAAAATGCGGCTGACAGTATACGGGATTGCGTTCTGTTTTAAATAGTAACCAGTATAACTGGCTATAAAGGAACGGCTTCACAGTATACTAAATTGATGTCACACTGTACAGTGGGCGCAGTGCATATCGGAACATACCTATAAGCATGGCCGCTTTGAGCAGGTAAGGTTTATTACGCAGGTATTACGAACCTTTATCTGTTTCAAGTTTATGATATTGAGATCTCTTATAAGAACCTTTTCAATTGGGTTAATATTTATACGAATCGGATAATGAATAGCAAGGAATTGAGTGTTCATAATGATGAATGTATTTAATATTCCACATAATTAAGTTTTTAATGTAATTTAGTAAATTATTCTAATTTCTAATGTATAATCTATGGATGATAAATATATTATCTAATGGACACGCTATATTGTAATCAATTTTACATTGCATGTACGCCGTAATTGTTACATATACTAGATCAATACATTACAACTGCAACAATCTAATATACATATAAAATTCTCATGTCGCGGTGTTTGTAGTTAAACTCCTTCGAAACGGCTTGACCGATTCTCATGAAATTTTGAGTGCATATTGGGTAGGTCTGAGAATCGGACCACATCTATTTTTCATCCCCCTAAATGTTAAGAGCGGTTCACACGAATTTTATTTTTTTATTATTTTTGACATTTTTTTTTAATTGGTTTCATTATGAGTCAGCATTAAAAAATACATACAACTTCAAATTTTCACCCATCTACGATCAACAGTTACTTTTGTATCGCGATTTTAATATCGGCAATACAACGTTTGTTGGGTCAGCTAGTACCAATATAAAAGTGTGTGTTATGTGGCAGTACATAATTAATAATTAAAAAAAAGAAAGATTTGGGTCACTAGGAGGACAGAAAGCGACCTCTGTCCAATTTATTTACGGCCGTTTTTAATAACCTATCTACCCTTTATCTTACGGATACATTTCTGTCACCGTTCAGTGACAAAATCTTCAATAGTTATGTCCAATATACTTATACAGCCGTTTTCAATAACCTATCTATTCTTAGTTTAACTTACTAGAGGTAAGACAAATCTATTCTTTTACGCTTACTTTCATTTCAATAACCTATCGGCATAAAGCATTGAACTACAACTATATTGGACATATCTATGGATAGATAAGATTCTGTCATAAAACGGTGACAGATATGTATCCGTAACTAGAGATACGTTATTGAAAACGGCCGTTCGAGTTGGCCAATGTTATCTGTCAATAGGTTATTGAAATGTAAGTAAGCGTTAAAGGATAGATTTTGTCTACCTCTAGTAAGTTAAACTAAGGATAGATAGGTTATTGAAAACGGCCGTTAATTGATTCACTCAAGTTACTAACTCGAGTATTGATACTTGTACTCATACATATTTTTTGGCAATTATTTTTTATTTATGGAAAAGGAGGACAAACGAGCGAACGGGTCACCTGGTGTTAAGTGATCACCGCCGCCCACATTCTCTTGCAACACCAGAGGAGTCAGCTAGAGGCACCCATGTCGTATCGCCCCGGAAACACTGCAGATGGAAGCTCGACCCACAGCTTTGTGGTATGTGGAAGAAAACTCCTTGAAAAACGCAATTTAATTTATAAAATCAGAAAGCAAAGGCCTATTGTTAATTAATTTTATAACAATAGTAATTTATTTAATCGTTAGTTAATTCGTTTTTAATATCCATTTCCTGCTATCAATTAATATTTACAATCAAGTGTAATATTATAATATACAACCAATTAGAAGGTCGTTTGTATTGATTACTCTATGAACTTGTTATAATTAATATGAACGTGACGAGCAAGATGTTCTCATTATTAGTGACACGCCGTGCCTATTACAATGCAGCGCCGCTCAGGATTGGGAACTTACGCTTGTTTGTAAGAACTGTAGTCGTAGTAATGGGGTTACTATCAGTTTGGTTAAGCTGTTTAATAATAAAAATAATATCAGATACGAAATAGGAAAATAAAATCAGATTAAAAAGATTAATGATGTAAAATAATACATGTATTATAATATTGAGGAATAAACTCTGGTTTTTCGAGTTATAAACAATATTCGTAGTTGTAGATTTGTATGATAATGACTACTTTAATACAAATAATATATTTTTCATTTCTCATACTCGGAAAGTATTATTGTTTTGATCTGATTATTGGGTAGAAAATGCTGCTTCCCTCCACAGAGAGGGAAAAACTCATACAAATTACTTCCCACCCAGGGGCCGGAATGAACTTTAAAAATAGAAATGCTGCGGCCATGTGACTTTCTAAACAGCCAGTGTGAACTTAGCACAAACTTCTTTGAGCGGAATAAGCCGTAACAATTACGCGGTGAGTTCCAAATTTAAAATTCAAAAAGTCGACATAAATTGTCCTAATTTGACAATTAATTTTAAATAGGTACTACTAATATTATTACATATTATCTATGAATAGTTTAGATAAACAAATAGTTTAATTTTCCTCATATTCGAAATGAAAAGTAGAGTGTCTAAATACCTCGGGAATTGATTCTTTCGACCCTCGGTTAACAATCTACTATTCAGATACAGATTCAGATACTCTAACAAATCGTTTTTATTTTATATAAGAGGGGTAAACTTGCTCACGTGAATGAACGTGGTGGTAAACGCCCATGTACAACCACAGCACCAGTGGTCAAGAGATGCGTTGCCGATCTTTAAGTTGGAAGTATACTCTTAGCTTGAAGATAACCCCCTAAGTCGTATGGGTTCGGGTAAACCGCAGAAAGTCATTGATTCCACATAGTGTTCGCAAACCGCCGGGTAGTGAATACCATAACAAATAACAAACCCAAAAGATCCTTATGTGGGCTACATAACGAGTCCTGCATATTATCTAAAAGATATTTTGCTAGTTTAAGCGTGATTTTAGTTTTTTAAACAGTATTTAATTTGTACTTAGTTTCAAAACAGTATAATATAACAAGATCATATTCATTGGTACATAATATATATTTTGATACATTGCTGGACTAAAAGACAATGATATCTCGTATCTAATGTAAGGCCGAAGTTATCATGAATATGTTTATTCTTGATAGATACTCAACTACTACTTTTACCATTGTTTGGTTAAGGTGTTAAAATGTGCCATTTCTATTAAATTAATTATAAAAAACTAGCTGACCCAGCAAACGCTGTATTGCCGATATTAAAATCGCGATACAAAAGTAACTGTTGATCGTAGATGGGTGAAAATTGTATGTATTTTTTAATGCTGACTCATAATCAAACAAATTAAAAAAAAAATAAAAAAAAATTTAAAAAAAAATCGTGTGGACCACCCTTAACATTTAGGGGGATGAAAAATAGATGTTGTCCGATTCTTAGACCTACTCAATTTCATGAGAATTGGTCAAGCCGCTTCGGAGAAGTTCAATGTTTAACACGATGACACGAGAATTTTATATATTAGGTACTTATTGTAATCTCTGAACAATGCACACTTAATAGGAGAATGAACACTTAGAAAATGATTGACTTAGAAGGAGTTTATATTTATACAGTTATTATAATTAATCTACTAATCCACACAAGCCCAGTAAAATCATTTTTTTATATTTATACAACTCTCATTCATTTTTGTTGTTTGTCTGAGTAATTGTAGGTATGTATGTACACACAATAGAATCAAGAACATCCTTGTCACACCAAATAAATGCTGTTAATATGTTTATCTACACCCATGCTTTAAATCCTCTATTAAAGATTCTGAAACAGTTAGCTTGTTGCCAACATTAAAACACCCAATGTTCTAATAACCATTACATCATCCAAAAGAGTGTTGTAATGTTGTACTGAATTTCATAACAACACTCCTATGCTTTTTTTCGATCTCTCCATGCGCAAAGGGTTTCAACAGCCACATTCTTATTACTCAATGCGTGGTATCTGTATGAATTTCAAAAAAAGAACATTTTCGTTACGCGCGTACCATTCTCTCAGAACGTCGCGGTCGCGCGCTGTAAAAAAAGTAGGTTATTCGAAT
Source organism: Leptidea sinapis (assembly GCF_905404315.1). NCBI lineage: Eukaryota > Metazoa > Arthropoda > Insecta > Lepidoptera > Pieridae > Leptidea > Leptidea sinapis. The sequence goes on from NC_066265.1 coordinate 31,797,687, forward strand.
CCCCGCCATTTTTCTTAGATATTTTTATTGTTTTGTTTACAAAAAGTGAGCGACTCAAGTTTTGACAGCACACCGCCAGATATTTTAAACGCTGCAAAAGAACATAATATTCAAGTGAATTTTAATTATTGCACTATACAAAACGTAAATTACTAGTAAAATAAATAACTCTTTCTTTAATACTTAGTTTATTTGTATATAATTAGTAATGGATGATATTAGGTTACTACTAGGACTGGCTGTTTTAATGTTAGCCGTAAGCTATTTTTTTCAGAATCTTTTAGAGCATTCAAACTCTGGGTGTAGATAAAGTCTTGTATGCAACTGTTGATAATTAGTACTTATTACGCAACAGTTGCATAAATAACTATAAATAGACTTCCTTGTCATTTAGCTATCAAAAAACCAAATAAAGGTTTCTTATCGACGCTGGAGCTATGATGGGTACGATTGACATTGAGCGATACGCAGCTTACCTTGTGCCTGTTTATGTGGAAGAAGGGTGCACAGAATAAGTAAAACAGAGGCTTCAGATACTTGATCCTAGAGAGCTTCATTTGGAAGCCTATAGAATTATCTGGAATAGCTAGCTGTTCTTATTGAGCAGTTGTTAACCTCAAATATTAAGGAAGTAACATTTAGTTTTAATTTTGGAATGGTAAGGGAATAATTTCGCACGAATTGTTTTATAATGCATAACATTTTATATTACATAATTCAACTTACAAATTATATTTTTGTTGATATATTACATAGTTTATAATTATCACAAAAGACTCAAGTCCCTCCGTCTTATGAATTTTCGATCAAGTCACGTGTCCTGACACGGGTTTAACATTTTATTCCCATCCCAAGAAAAGTGCTCAACGCCGCTAAAGAAGTTTCCAAAAGTTTTACCACTTGATAATAACCAGATAGAAGCAGCCGAATATATTATGCTTTTACAACAGGATACCAGAAAATGTGCAAATTAAATGTGTTATGAAATTCAAAAGAATTGTTAAACGTTTATGTGGTAACATTACGGCTCCTATGCAAAGGATGCCGGCTAAATTATGGGTACCACAACAGCGCCTATTTCTGCCGGGAAGCAGTAATGTGTAAGCATTACTGTGATTCGGTCTGAAGGACGCCGTAGCTAGTGAAATTATCTGGGGAAATGAGACTTAATATCTTGTCTTGTCAGTTGTAGTGCCGCACAAAATTTTTGGGGTTTTTCAAGAGCGGCACTGCATTGTAATAGGCAGGGCGCATCAATTACCATCAACTGAACGTCCTGCTCCTCTCGTCCCTTAGTTTCATAAAAAACAAAACATATGTAACATAAATGAATATTTTAATTTTACCACATATTTGGAAACGAGCGACCATCGTCAGGCTATTTAATTATTAATAAATTAATATGTTAATAATAATAAATAATTAAAAAAACATTTAGGAGAGGCCCACTGTGTTTCTTGTTCCCCTTGTTCTTGTGCCCCTTCTTCTTCTGTGGGGCGTCGAATGGGTGGTATTATTTGACGTCTATAAGTGATTCAAAATTCTAATTTGAATATAAAATATGTGAAATTGAATTTGATAGCAAACAACAATGTTTCGCATATACAAATAATTGGAACCTCGAGGCAGTCCGGAATTAATGTATGACTCTGATATCGCGATCTTTAAATGCAATACTCTTTTGTCAAGACGTTACACTTAAAAGCAAGTAATTATTAATAATAAATATTCTATTTTATTTTATAGGTACTTATTATTAATTTAATATAAACTTTTTCTATAATATGTTTTTAAAGTCCATATCATTTAAAAATATTTCGAAATTTGGAGCATCATTAATTATTATTAATAGTTTATCTTATAAAATATAAAACACAACCTATTCTTATATCTAATGAATAAGTTAATATTTTGGCAAAGAGATAGGGGCAGTGGGTGAAGCCAAGAGTGTGTCGTCCGGGGCGGCAAATGTCGCGTCCCGGGCGATCGTTGACGTTCGTATTGACGCCCGTCTTCTTTCTCGAATGGCGTGTGCAAGGAAGAACGTGCAGAATATCCCGGTGCTCTGAAACAAAAAGTATATATGAGTGTCATTCTAGTGAATTTAATCTGTGTCTCGACACAGATCCGTCTCGCTAAAGACTATTGTTAGTCTGTGGCAAATTATTACCATAGTGAAATACCAGAATACTATTATTACTAACAAACTTACACTGAATTTGTAATATATATCTATAAATAGATGAATATATTTAACTATGCTGATATTAAAATCTTAGCCTGGATATAGCGAAGGTCTTTGGTCGTGTATGGCACTAGGCGCTTCTCTCCAAACTTACATCATTTTGGCTTCCCGAGATCTTATGCAAGTGGTGCGGTTCTCAAGGAGCTTTCTTCCACGTACTACAAAGCTGTGGAGTTAGCTTCCTTGTGCGAACGATACAACATGGGTACCTTCAAAAAAGCGCGTACAGCTTCATTAAAGGCCGGCAACACTCCTGTGATTCCTCTGGTGTTCAAAGAGAATGTGGGCGGCGGTAATCACTTAACACCAGGTGCGCTTGTTCATCCTCATTTTGCATAAAAAAAAGTCAAACTAAAGTTAACTATATTTATTTATTTACAAATCTGTTTCAAAACCGCTTTTGATATACCATTGTTTTAAAATTCACTTCTGTTCATGCATCATGTTTTGCTTTCTTCATCATCAACAATAGGTTACTCAGTAAATATGTATTATGTTATTTTTCCCTGAATACGGCGCGAGTTCAGATTCAATTATAGACAAACACTTAATGAATTACGTAACTTTTTTCGAATATATATTCTATATTATCAATGATTTTCATAAAAATAAAATATTTTGTCATCCCTATTTCTCCGACTTGAACGCGAGTTGCTGTTTAATATTTAACACTTACTTTTACGACTGTTATTCATGTTGATTGCACAATGTCAAAATATATCTCATGTAACTACAATAGTTCAGCCATAAATATTGTTACAATATAAAAACTTCTAATTTTACAGATATTCAATAAATATAATATAAAATAAATATTAATTTACGTGTATCTTATTTAGTTAAAATTATTTTTATTTTGTTAGGACTCATATTTGTATAATATTTTAATATACCAAATGTTAAAAATTTTGTATTGTTTGTTTTTGTTCGTAAAACGTGTTTATATTACCAATAGTACTACTATCGAAGTTTCGAAGAAGAAGGCTTAATTTACACTGACTTTTGTACATGTTGTTTCACATTATAATGATTATAAAGATATCTTAAAATTAATTAATACATTACAGCTGTGAAAAAGTCGAAAAATTTGAGTTTAGAGGTAACCTCTATTTTGAGCAATGTACGCACATTAAAATTATGGCCTGTTTTTATCGGTTGTCTAACAGCAAGAGACTATTTAAATGTGTAAATTATCTAAGGCGGTCAAAGGCAGAATTCCCCGAAATTCTAAAATGAAAACAAAAATTATACCGGGAGAAATTCACACTAGGACGCTTCCACGTATCGTGAAACAAGACATACAGCTCGGTGCTTATTATAGATAAACAGGATAACCCTAAGTCTCTACCTACATTTAAAGGAAGTGGCTCGATGAAAACATCTTATTTGTAAAGAAAGAATTGTCTTAGATCGTGTTATAAAACCTCTTAGGGTATAGGATTTAAAATTAATCGAAATTATTCGAAAATTTATGCCTCAGACCTTAAAAAGAACGGAGGCAGAAACTCAGCGGGTTTTTTCTATTTTATTTATATAAATAAATTTTGGCCACAGTACAATTTATTATTAAATAGCCTGAGGGCAGTCGCTCTATTCGCAATCTGTGCTATTAAGGAAGTTATTTACCTTATGGTAACCTCATATTAAAGTTTTAACAATTTCTTTTTGATGTACTTAAAACGTTTTTTGTACATTATCTGGGGTCATGTTGTGAATGCATATATATTATACATTACCCAACATAAGATAACTAACTCGACTTAACCGAGTAGTAGGCATAACAAGTTTATGGTTATTCCTGGTATTATAATTATCACAGTTTGGTTGCTTATGGTGTTCTGATTTGTTTTAATATATTTTTTATACTCAGAATATACACAATAAAATTATAAGAATAATATAAGTAAGTTATGTAATTTAAATTGCCACTAATAATTATTAAAGTAAAGGTAGTATTTAGTTATATATACAGGGCGTCCCAGGGCTTTGCCACATGAAGAGGAAGCACGTTAAATATTGTAGATGTAACATTCTACTGAAAGAATACTTTATTTTAATTTCAAAAACAATTTAAACTGTCATCATATTTTCTTTAAATAATTGTTTAATTGAACCGGGAATCTATATAGTATAAGCATAACTTCAATTTTTTGCAACTCACCAACTTTTAAAAGGCTATAAGCAAACTATGCTATAGCCCTAGAATAGTCTGATTCCAGCTATATAATATGGTTAATTATTATGACTCCATATGATACCGTGAAATTATTGAATTTTCAAAAATAACTAAAAGGCATTAAGAAAATTACGTCACCTACCTACGTTAAGTACAGAGGCTTAACACAGAACGAGGAAGTCGAGGAGGAATGAGTCAGAAGTATTTGTTAGAACAATAGGCTATTACAAGCTTGGAATACCAACAGTTGAATCCACTTAACGGTCCGTTGATACTTCACGATGTTAACTATTAATAACTCCAGAATTAAGGACGTGTTTGTGCGTGATATACCGAAACCAGAAAAATACGAGAAAATGTTGGTTTCTTAACTACAAAAGAGACAGTGGACTAATCTAGCATCTAGAATAATTATAACCTAGGTCCTAAAGAATCATTAATGTTATTAATGTATGCTCATAGGCTCATAAGTGAATTTGCTAGAAACAGTCATAACTCATAACCATAATCTTAACACCAGGAATAGACATAAACTTATAATGCCTACTACTCGGCTAAATCGAGATAGTAAGCCTTTTGTGGGGCGATGTATACGCTTTTACAACAAGATTCCAGAAAATATGCAAAACAAAAGTATTACGTTATTCAAAAGAATTTTTCTTCTTCTCAGGTCTGAGGCATTCGTTTTTGACTTTCAATAAGTCATGTCACACACTATTTTGAATAAAAGTATTTGAATTTGAAATCCACATCTTCCAGTGCAAGCTCAGAAAAATGGCACAAAAGTTATCAGCACTGCTAGATGACGAAGTACCAATGGCCTATCCATGGCGTTATAATCATACACCTGTATGGGAAATCCTTAACAGCCTTAACAGCCTGGAGCCTACATAATTTCAGTACAAACTGGTGCTGACGGTAAGGGGAAACTTCGAAAAGCGAAAAAAGGGCGTACACCTTCCTTAAAGGCCGGCAACGCTCTTGTGATTCCTCTGGTGTTGCAAGAGAATGTGGGCGGCGGTGATCACTTAACACCAGGTGACCCGTACGCTCGTTTGTCCTCCTATTCCATAAAATAAATAGAAAGAAAGAAAGAAGGGGAAACTAGCAGAGCCTAGTACCATGAACATTGTTATGGAAATAAAAATTCAAGAATCACGATTGCAATGAGTTTTATGTGCGCTACCTAGTACCAAAAATACTCTTAGAATTATAAAAAAGAGCAAGACTGATACTTAACTCAAGAAAGCAAGACAAGAAAGGGCAGATAAATGAGTAATAGTTTGCCAAGCGCTGAACAGACCAAAGCGTGAAAGAATAAATACTGTGCACTACAATATAACAGCAACAAATACAGTACAACAATGCTTTAGAACTTGAAATATATTTCCAGCAAACCATAAATCTAAAATAATATTGTTGAATTTTATCCAAGCAGAAGTTTTATGTTGCCATGGTAACAGTATGACAACCTAAACCTGTAAGTAAAAGGTTTTCCCTAAATTTGTCCAACAAGGATAAATTCAAAAGTTGATAGTGATAACCCATGCTACCTATATCAAACACATAATTTTATCATATTTTTAACCGACTTCAAAAAGGAGGAGGTTATCAATTCAATCGGTATTTTGTTTTATGTATGTACGTCGATTACCCTGAGATTTGTGATCCGATTTACGTAATTCTTCTTTTGTTCGATGCGAACTAGCTGCCATTTGGTCATTTACATAGTTTGGCCCAGTAGTTTTCACTTTATGAATATTTATATGAAAATTATAGTCTACCTGGATGACATAATTGCTTTCTATGTACGGCTTTTTTTGGAATTTTCATTAAGGTTGATTACATATTATTACTAACTGCCACTAGTACGTAAAAAAAAACTACGTTTAAAAAAACCGACTTCAGAAACTAAAAAGTATCAAATAACTAAAAATTTAATTCACCTCTTATGCAAACCTTTACCTTTACGTATAAGAGGTGTATTAAATTAAATTTTTAGTTATTTGATACTTTTCAGTTTTTGAAGTCGGTTTTTTTAAACTTAGGTTTTTCACTTTCCATCACGTGAGTCTTTTTTATGAAAATAAAGGACGAGACGAGCAGGGCGTTCAGCTGATGGTGATTGATAAATAAAAATTAACAAAAAATATTTGAGCGGCACTACAATTGCGCCGTCACCTTGGGACATAAGATGTTAAGTCTCATTTGCCCAGTAATTTCACTAGCTACGGCGCCCTTCAGACCGAAACACATATTACTGCTTCACGCCAGAAATAGGCACCTTTGTTGTACCCATTATCTAGCCGGCTTACTGTGCAAAGGAGCCTCCTACTGGTAAAAAGTACACCTTCCTTAAAGGATGGCAACGCTCTTGTGATTCCTCTGGTGTTGCAAGAGAATGTGGGCGGCGGTGATCACTTAACACCAGGTGACCCGTACGCTCGTTTGTCCTCCTATTCCATAAAAAAAAAAGTCTCTTGACCGTTTGCCCACTCTTATATAAAAAAAATATTAGCACTCTGTGGTGCTTGTCATAATCAAACACAAATAGTACAACAAACATACGGGGCAACGAGTACCATCAGTGAGATAAAAAGTTCATTACCACGGACCTGTGAACATGAGTAATTTTTAATTATTCATAGTTGCGTGCCGTGGCGCAATCTTCTATTGTGTTGTTTGTTACAACTAACGAGAGGACTTTACGTAACATAATATTTTTATTTTTTATAAATGCTACTTAGAATAGAGGAGACTTCATTACATCTTACGACTTAACAAGCTTGCACAAGATTTTCTTAGCTTCGCTTTCGTGGCGTAGTATAAAGTTTTATTTGCACAAACACAAATGCGTCCTAAGCTGACATTAAGATAGCAAAAGAAATATTCTTGCTTATAAGTTTACAGGATTTCCATTATCAAGGGCACCGCCAGTCGATGAACTAGATCAAGTTAATGTGAGAAGAGAAAGCTCGTGGTCGTTCAGAGGGCACTGGAGAGCGCTATGCTCGGAGTTTCCCTGCGAGATCGAATCAGAAATGAGGAGATCCGTAGGAGAACCAAAGTTACCGACATAGTGCAGTGATTGCGAAATTGAAGTGGCAGTGGGTAGGACACATAGTTCGACGGACAGATGGCCGTTGGGGCAGTAAAGTCCTCAAATAGCGACCACGTACCGGAAGATGCAGTGTTGGTAGGCCCCCCACAAGATGGTCAAGATCGTCAGAATACGTTGGATGAGGGCAGCGCAGGACAGATCATCGTGGAAATCTTTGTGGAAGCCTTTGTCCAGCAGTGGACGTCTCCCGGCTGAATGTAAGAAGAATTGGAAAAGTACGAATTGTGCGTTTAGTTTCAATTGTAAGATATTCCCTTACTTCTTGTACAATGGATAAGGGATTTTTTCTAGTTCAGTTTTGCGTAAATTCTAGGTCAAATATAGTTAAGTGAGGGACTATATGTATTGTAAATTTTATATGTGTTGCTTTTTATGTTCATTGATTAAAACGTCTGTAATTATGAAACATCGGCTGAATAAACGTTTATATAATACTTGAGTTAATCGATTTTCGAGTATATACTAATTGTCTGATACATTTATCAATTTAATGCGAATCGCCCACTCTTTACGTGAGGTATATCAGTGGTATTAACCGTCTGGATCAAACACAACAAGAGCGACCTCGGTTTCCCTCCGGAGATTATCTCTTCAATTTGCCGTCATTAATACATCCAGCGCACTGGCTCTGTCAGATCCGATGAAAGTGACAGAGATGAGAGATGATAATAAACGTTTGCTCCCACACAGGTGCGGGTTACAGAGCGCTAATCGACTCTAAGTACATACTATCACATCCGCTGTTCATCGCGGCCAACTAATAGCAAATTGTTATATAAGCCAGCTCTTCTCGTGTGTATAAAATGGTTGCGTCATATGCGATACACAGAATGCAGAATCTTTCAGAATTCAATGGGTTCAATTTCTTAGACTTACTTCTTCGGCTAGACTACCTGACAGCACGGTAATGCTTGACCAATTTTGATTTGTCATTGTGTGCGTTAGTTAATGGTTTCACATTCAAAATACTAAGGAGGTAATTCCAAGCGTAGCTGACTGTTTACGACTTTTCAATTAAAAACGGATACTTACAGTAACCTTAGAATGTTATTACTAACAGTAACAATAGATTCACTTTTCTATCTAACGCTTTGTTTCTCTAGGCGACGGCGGAATGAAAGAGAACGAATGATACAATGTAACTGTAGCGAGGCGAGTTGGAGAGAATAGAGACCTGGATAGTTTACATATGGACAAGGCCTAAGGCCTTAGAAGCCTAAGAAATAAAGAAATATATTCGAGAAATATATTGAGCCATAAATTTTCGAATGGGCGCTAGTTTTTGACATTCAATAAATGATTTCATGTCCTATTTTAATTTTCCCTATTTAGATATACATAGATAATAGATACCTCCGTCAAAAACTGTACTAATTTTGAAGTAGAAAGCGACTTTTAAATCGGCAAGATTACAGCCATAGTTACTATTTTAATCTACGCTCATTAATTACAGCATTATTCAGACAACTAGCCGTTGTAATGGTTAACTATGTCACTTACGTAATTATTAAAGAGGGGACTTTGCTTGCCATACTACAGTAATGCATAGTGTCTTTTCACATAAACTGGCAAGTAAATTATCGGAAATAGAAATGTATGTATTTACTATTGGGAGCGACAATAACATAATACATTGCCACAACAAATCTACTGTCACCTACTGTAACAACATTGTCATAGAAACTTTAAAATATTTCTTGAATTTGTGCTCCGTGAGTCTTAGTATACTGTCTGGTATTTTATTGTAAAATTGAATTACAAGAACAATGAAGGAGCCCTTAACTCTAGCTAACTTATAGTTTATTTTTATTCTTCTTGAATTGAATGAAATTTGAATTCATTAATAGTTTTTGTAACATACATTATATTATATGTATTGTGAGGACCCTTTCCTCACAATACATTTAATTGGATGTTTATCAACTTGAATGTTTCCCGAAGCGAGTCTCTTGGGCGCATATTATAATGTGTTCTAAGAGACCTCTTTTGGAGCAGAAAAATACTTTGAACATCCGCATCATTTCCTCACAATAACAAACCGTATAATATAATGCTATGGAAATACGCAAAATAGATTAAACGAGCTGTATTCATATCAGTCAATCTGATCTTTTTATCGGCAAAAGCTCGTTTCGGGAAACTGCAACTGGTAATTGATTACACAAAAAAAAATTTCTCGCAAACGACGCGGTTGTAGAATGCGAGACGTCAAATAATGCGGATGGAATTTGGTATTTTGACGTAATTTCCAGTGGTGGAATACGGTTGAGTTCTCCTCAATATAAATGCGGTAGAAGATGCATCTCTACGCCTATCGGAAATGAATTTAACGTCGAGCTGGCTTTTAATTTAAAACAAGCATAGACTTCACAGCAGCTTGAAGGTTCAGCAATATATTGTGTACTGTAACATAATGTAACAGTTCGCTCAGAGCCAGTCAATGTGAAGTGAGGCTAAGATCTAAGATTGCGTAACATATTGGGCGGCGGGCCTCTACCGCAAGTGGTGTGATGATGGACCACACTCGATGACGTCACCGTCGTAGGAACGCTGACATTTGGAGCAAGGCTGCTCAAAGATTTGATATACTGCGTATGTTTTTATCATTTCTATTAAAATATACAAATACTTTAATTTAATCCTATATAAGGATTGGCGAACCATCGTTTTGTGCGTTTATTGTTTATACACCTCAAGGATTAACAAAAAATATTGTACATCCAATGGTATTACGATTAATTAAGTTTTTGCACGTTTAAAAAATATACCTGTACATATTCTTAGTGTCAAGTTGTTTACCTTCCATTAATACGAATTTAAATTTTTACTCAACACAGCTTCAGCATTTAACTTACCCCATAGTACACACTATCGATTGGTCGAACTGTAGTAAAATAATGATGTTTGATATTATAACAACGTTATAATAAAAAAACCAAAAAGAGAAAGACAGAAGATGTACAATCTGTATATGTATAATAATACATAAGATGTAAACGTCAAGAAATATTATGTTTTTAGACCTGCAATCCCTGTTGAATTCCATGACCTTATTGTACGCAAGACGCATTGTATGTGTGCCAAACAGAAGTCCGTTTCGTCATTGTAATCACTTTATCCTCAAGTAATAAACCACAGCCTTGAGGTTCGTTTAAGTAACGCGAATTATCGTACGTGTGTCACCGACGCAGAGGCCATTAGGGTTGTCAGTCGTCATACCCGAATCATAACAAAATATTAATTGGTTTTAATCTACATACTTTATATACATCTTTGGGAGAAGTAACAAGGTTTTTGAAGTTATACTTCTTTGGGTTCGTTAGGGAAAAATTATCAAAATGAGTTTTACGATGCGCGCGCAAATTCAACACCCTGACGTTAGCTGGTCAACTAGACCATTTGTGTCGTTCTTCAGCTACCAAGCCTCTTGTAACTCATAAGTCCACTGAAGCACAACCAATGGACGAGAATTATATAAATTTAAATGTATAATTTCAATTTTATAAGTCTTAAAATAAAAAAATAAAAATTCTCTCTAATTGTATAAAAATAATTTAATAATATTTAATTACCTACACGTTATATAACTAAATTCTCCGTTATAGTAATATTTGCATTAGTTGTTTTAAATATATTCATTATTACAATATTGTTTTAGCTGTTTTACGAATTTTTTGAATTAGGCGTTTTTTTGCGGAAATCCATAATTATACAAATGATTTTAGTTTTCTTTCGTTGTCTCGCCAAAATCTGGCACGAGACTGAAGTTAAGTTTAGTCTCGTGACAGATTTTGGCGAGACAACACGTCCTGAGGATGCCTCGTGTAGAGGCGAAACACGTGTCGAATTGTTTTAAAAACAAATATTGGCGGAATTAAAACTAAAGAAAACTTGAATCATTTGTGTTTTAGGAATAATATGCATTAAAAATTTTTGTTTTGTTACGCCAAAAAAGAATCACTTCTTGCGGGCGTAGGTACATAAGTACACACACACGTTTTTTGTAGCTTCTTTTGTAGATTTTAAAACTTTGTCTGTAGTGCCTAAGCTGTTTGAAAAGATAGTATATGATTCATTATTACCAGCAATTAGACCGTTCATAATAATGAATCAGCACGGACGGGTGGTAGGTCCACCGAATCAAATCTGTGTGAGTTTCTAGAATTGACATTAGACGCAATGGAGAAGGGATATCAGGTGGACGCCGTGTATACCGATTTCTCAAAAGCATTTGACAAAATTTCACATAATCTATTAATAAGTAAGCTTAATAACATCGGTATACATGGTGACCTCCTGAGATGGCTATCCTCATATTTACGCGATAGGTCCCAAGCCGTAGCAGTAAAGGGCTATACGTCTAGTTTTGTACCAGTTACATCTGGTGTGCCTCAGGGCTCTCATCTTGGTCTGCTTCTTTTCAACGTTTTTATCAATGATGTGACACAATGTTTTCATCATTCCAAAATTTTACTGTACGCAGATGACACAAAAATATTTTCCTTTGTTAATTCTGTTGAACATTGCCATTGCAAGAGGAGTTAAACACATTTTATGAATATTGCTCTGCAAACAATCTAAAGTTAAATATAGGTAAATGTCATGCCATTACATATTCTCGAAAGAAACAACCGATCCGTTATTATTATAGGTTAAATAACAAAACAATTGATAGAGTGACCAAGGTCAGAGACCTAGGAGTACTACTTGACAGTGAACTAAACTTAGCCACTCATATTGAAAATATTACAGCTAAGACTTACAAAATGCTGGGTTTTATTTTGCCGACAATCAAGTGACTTTAAACATATAAATACGTACATTATGTTATACAACTCCTTAGTTAGAAGCCATTTGGAGTATGCTTCTTCGGCATGGAACCCCTTATATTCTACCTATATTAATCAGATTGAAAAAAATCCAACAAAAATTTTTAAGGAGACTAAGGTACAAATTTGGTGACTCAGTGCCGGAGTTACATACTTTAGAATTAAGGCGTGAACACAGAGATCAGACGTTCTTGTACAAAATAATTAACAACTTTGTTGACTCTCCACTCCAACTTAGTCGTATTTGCTTCAAATGTCCAATAATAGGTCATCGATCCACCGATCAAATATTTTTAGTGCCACTCTTTAGGACTAATTATTGTAAGAATAGATTTCTTATCAGAGCTTGCAGAACACACAATGACTGTTATAACCACATAGACATATTTTGATGTAATAAGTACGATTTTGTATCTTTTGTTAAAAAAATTGGTCTCTAAAGGTTATATTTGTATCAGTGAAATTATTGGCTCTTTAAACTATTGTATTTTTTTGTAATTATTTTTTATAAGTCTAAAACTTCACTATGTAATAAGCATCGTTAGGAACTATTTTGGCTAGTGTAATATTTATAGATTATCATACCTTTATGTAATATAAATAGCTGTAAGTTTCTTTATACAAATAAATAAAATAAAAAAATTTTTTAGAACTTGCCTTGTGTCCGGAGAATGATATCGATACAAAAAAGTACTTAGTATAGTAAAAATATATAATATTTTTGTCTCTATGTATGTCTGGGCAAAAGCAAACTACTGAATAGATTTAAATCTAATTGTGCATTCGATTTTGTAAGATAGCTTTTGTTCTTATAATAAAATGTACTGTATTCTAATAGTGGGCACTCTTGTACCCAATGGATTATATGCTTCATCAATTAATTTACAAAAGAAGGTGTGAAAGTGACAGCCCTAAACGAATGCTGTTTATGGTGCCGCGAGGTTATATTAACATGCTATATTGTGTTCTCCATACTATTTTACCAGTGGGAGGCTTCTTAGCACAGGTTGCCGACTGGATGGGCACTAAAACTGCCCCTTCTTCTGCTGTTAAGCATTCAAAGTCAAAGTCAAAAACATTTTATTGACATAAAATCAACAGAGTGCTCGTCAACGTCAATCACCAAAAATACAATTCAAATACATGCTAATTATTGGCTAATTACACAAAAGTTTAAACATATATATTTTAGTATTAATGCAATCCAGTAAATAATACAAGGCTCAACCATAAAATCCATAAAAAATAATAACTATAATACTATTGAATTCCACATTGTAATATCGTTTACGTTTCACCGTCTTATTCATAATGACTTAGCGGAGATTTAAAACATCGCTAATGTACGCTTGTTAAAAAATGGGATTGACATTCGCATATTAGAGCTAAAACGCTCATTATCTCTTCGATAAAGCTGACGTTAGTTATAAGTAACTAGGACCCTTCTATAAACCTATTTTAAGCACTCGAACGCAAAAAAACATGACTGACATCGATCAGCTGTCTCGTATTTGACGTTATATAATGTGTTAAATAGCTTCCCGCTCAAAGTTGTTCACTTGTTGTGACTGCAAAACTTTGATTTTTGAAGTTTTAACTTATTTTGACAACTGACAAATCATTGAAATTGAAAACATGTCTGTTTCCATTGACAGTTCCTCATTATTTTAGTTAAGATCATGTTATTTTGTATGAAATGGCAACATTGCGTACTATAGAGACGTATTAGATATGGGAGATTTATCTAACGAATATGAGTCATGAATTTTATTGAACGTTCGATAGGCTTAAAACACGTTTTAACTAATATAGCTTTATACCTTCTAAAAGCGTTTTATTATGAATAAGGCAGAGAGTCTTTAAATTTTGTTTATTGATAATTTAGATACACTTTTTGGAAATTTATTGTAATATTTAGTTATTGCATGCAAAAGAATTGTATATTTTACAGAGCCTAGTAGGGGGCACTATAAGCTTGTAGTTATTTTCACAAGGACTATTACATGTTATATACAAGCACAGGATGCCGGCTAGATTATGAGCACCACAACAGCGCCTATTTCTACCGTGAAGCAGTAATGTGTAAACATTATTGTATTTCGGTTTGAAGGGCGCCGAAGCTAGTTTAATAAATTAAATACCTCTGAGAGTTTTCTATACTCTCTACTATACCTCTGAGGATTTTCAAGAATCCCAAGCGGCACTGCATTGTGTTGGGCACGCCGTATATTTACCATCATCAGAACGTATATCTCGTCTCGTAATTTTTCTCTTAAATAAACTATTTATTAATAATCAAAATTACAAAGATCATTATCACAAAAACACTCCTGCGAGTCTGACCGAATATATTGTAGAATGTGATCTTTCAGCGAATGAAGTGCATTAGAGTTTGGATCGGACATTGAAATTATGTAACAATGTGACGTGTTCTGGGTTTTCTGCCCATCTCGTCATGCATTTCCTTGAAACTAAATAATTACCTAAGTCATTCAACATACAGACACTTATGTCCTAAAAGGCCCCCAAACTCATTTATTTAGATTGATTATTAGAATATTCCGAACACGTTTGACTAATGGCATTAAAAACGGAAGTAAGCAATAATTGCGCTATTTTAAAACCACAGTCACGTTAAATTATTGAAATATAATTAATATTCTATATATATAAAGAAATAAAGGTATGTCAGTGCTTCCCAAAGTTGGCTTATTTCCGAGTCACCTTCCGAAAATTTTCCAACTTTAAGCCCCAATCTCTTGGCTGAATTAAACAAAAGAGGAAAAAATATTTGAGCATTACTAATATGTTACCGTTGAAATAAAAATAGGTTTATAATTTTAATTGTATTTTTTTATTACTTAGAGATAGATATATGCAAGATATTTCAATGAGAAGGATGTATAGGTAATGTTTTCCCATTTTCTTTACTTGATTTTAACATCAAATTCAACAACTTTAAGTTCTTCTTATCGCTGTGAGTTCGATAATCTAATTTATTACATCCTTCAGTTTTAAAATTTAGCCTTATTTGAAAATCCAGCCTCAAATAAGTATGAGGTAGTAAAGGGGAGGAAGACTTTCAAAGCTTCATCAAACCTGTTTACTAGATCAGATAATAAGCCAACTAACAGCTATAATTTAGATTACTGTTTACAATTGAAACTATTGTTCTTTTGACGCATCTTCTCATAAATCAATAAGGTCTTCATTTGCTTTTGTTAGCATAGTTGGTAGATGGTCTTGAAATGTGTTACAAATTCCAATTCAACAAGTCAAGCTTTTTCATCTCTTTCGAGAAATAGGCGTCAAAGTTCTTTTATGCAAAGGTTAACGAGATGGATAAAACAGATATTATGTTCATATTAGGCACCACTTGATTTATATAAAACACTCATTAATGTAAATCTTACATGAATCGAATTCGCTCGCGACTCAGTTGTGATCCACGACCTACATTTAAGTAAATGCTGTTCTATATAATGCGAATATTAACGCTTATTAATTAATTAATATTTATTTAGACGGTTATCCAGTACATTAATTTTATTTGTGATTCCATTAAGAATCTGCAGAACCAATTTTAAAAGTACTTTCACTGGTAGATAGCTAACTCATGCTAAAGGAGTAACTTAGGCTTAAAATCATTTCATTAAATCCGTCAATTAGATAAACTATAAGAAAGTGAATCTGTAAAGGAAATCTACGCAGACAAAATCGCGGGCAAGCGATGTATTAAATACTTGAATTAAACCACAGTTTAGTAATTACCATTAGGAACAAGGTAAGTTTGTAGATTTGAGATCTGTTTTGGTTTCCTTTCGAATACTTCTCAAGGCGAGCGTTGGTATTAGCAAAATTGGTTTGTAGAATGTCTGTCATGACTGGTATAGTTTGCAAAGGTCTTCTATCACTTATTAGGTAGGCATAATTAGAATATATAGCAATTGCTCTGAGTAGGTCCATGTATTATGATTTACGAGTTATGATCGTATGAATTCAGATTCAAATATTTTTAAGGTTAATAGTTCATTTGGTGCTTTAGGGTTACCTTCTATTTGACAATATTGATTATTCTTTCTACAAACGTAAAATAGCACGAGGAATAAAAAAATATAAGGATTTTTGTTAAGATTAAGGATTGGTCTCCGCTGCGCTCTAACTAGATACCGCACTACCTAAGAACAATAGCTTTCTTATTACGGCAACTTTATATTGTAGTTTGTATTGGCTATTTGTAAAGCTGCATGCTTGTGTGCGTGGCATCTTGACAATCAATGAAATCTTTCAAATTTTGTAACTTATATACGCGTCGTGTTATTTTACATTTAAATTAATAAAATACAAAATACTTACTGATGATATATTGTGATCACAATGTCTTTCTTATTTCCTGTAGTATTATTTTAACAAAGTTTTACTACGGAAGCCGGCATTTTAGTTTCAATTATTAGCAAAGTATAACAGCACATGTGGCGCGTCAATGTTACACAGTGTTCGAGACTGGCTCGAGTACGCCCACAATCTAGTTGGAGCGCAGCTGAGACCAATCCTTAATCTAAGGATTTTTGTTTTGTAACACCAAAGAAGTACACATTTTGGATTTTTGTATGACTTATTCAATGTCAGAATGTAGCTGCTATTCGAAAATATATGAATCAGACCTGAGAAGGCTGGATCCTTTTAAGAAAAAATTGGATTAAGTACATAAAATATATGTCGTGAACGTATTTCATGAAATAGCCTGGCATAGTCGTAATCAGATGTTTTAAAATTATTGCTATCTAATTAATTCTTTAGTTAATTTAAGTACTGGTAATGTCAAAGTGAAAGTCAAAAAAACTTTATTCAATTAGGCTTCAACTAAGCGCTTTTGAATCATCACAATAAATATTTCATTTTAATTACTCTGAAAAGGTAGAGCTCGTGAGAAGAAGTGGCAAAAATGTAAGAATAAAAAAAAAATATATTCTCTTTGATAAACTTGGTATCTGTTTTATAATGAATACTTAATAAATAAAACAATATAATCTTTTTCGTGTAGATATAATGTGAATTTAAAACTCATACCTGCACAAATATTATTTATAAACTATAAAATTTGTGGCTGTATTAGGGTTGGCCATTTTATTGTTGGATAATTTTGATGTTTGAGATATATTTATTCCTTCTAATAAAAAACCAATTCAAGGATACGTAGGTATTACCTCATGTTTTAATGATGGTAATTTATGATACAACCATAAACATCTAACTTACGACATGGCTGTACAAAGCCGTGCCTTGGAGTGCCTTCAATAACAACATTGTTTCCTAAGTAAAATAACTCATTGACTCACAACAGTTCTTTGAACACACAAAAGTTGGCCAGAACTCTTGTGTGACATAATAAGAGGTTCGGCTGAATTGTGTATTGTTTGTTTAATAATTTATGACTTTGTTTACACCAGTGTAAGCCACTTACACCACACGTCACAGTTAATGAGTGACGCGACGTGAAGAGCGAGAAACGAGGCCAGACTAATTATTGTTTAACATAGAAACCACTCTGATATAAATAATTTCAAAGGGAATTCGTCAACGAATCTAATCAAAACAAAACAATATCAGATAATTTATCAAGATCAAAGAATACAAATGATTTGAGTTTTCTTTAGTGTTAATTCCGCCAATATTTGTCTTTAAACAATTCGACACGTGTTTCGCCTCTACACGAGGCATCCTCAGGACGTGTTGTCTCGCCAAAATCTGGCATGAGACTCAGTCTCTCAGACTCAGGCACGAGTCTATGGATTTCCGCAAAGTAACGCCTACTTCAATAAATATTCAAAGGTCAAAGAAATAACACTTCTGAGCGTCAAAATTGTACTTTAAAGTTTTATCCATTTGCAACCACTTCGGAAAAGGTTAAGCTTTAATTAATTAGGGGAAGTCGAAGCAAGAAACTCATTGTCACTCTTTTAAATTAATGTCTACAGCTTCATTGATTTACAAATTATTTTTTGTATTACAATGTATATTTAAAGTGACGCATAAAAAATACTCAAACTTAGGCGAATAAATAAAAAAATTTGTTCTTGAAATAAAACTTTTAATAAAATAACGAATTATGCGAGCATTATTTATATAAACGTTACACATGTAACGCCAGGTCAAGAGAAAGACGCATTACATAATATTATGCAATATTTTTATTAAGACTGATATTAATCAGTAATACATATCAGTAATTCAAATCTCTATAGACAATTCGAACCAACTTTGCTATCATTTTAATATAAAAAAAAATATATGCTGAAGCTGAATTTAGAAAATGACTTCATGATAATATTTTTTTGTTTCACGATAGTATTTTGTATATGACGAGCCTTCGGTAGAGTCGCATGTGTATACTAAAAAACCCACGGCTGTTTCAGAAATTTCCACAAACACAGAGTTTTACGTTTCCGATTAACCCTGTCGATCGGTCGGGGGTTCAGCGTGGGCAGATTCTTCCGTGGAAGACGCTTATAACCTCTAACTCTTTTCAGTGCGGTTGGGCTTTATGTGCATTCTGTATGTAGACCCTCAAATCTTAGCAGAATTAACACTTAAGATAATAATATTTAGTAAATATTTACTTATCCCGACTTCTCATATAAACGGGCGACATATATAGTTTAAAAGTATTTCGTTTGAATGTACGAAACTTGTTAATTAATTGTTATATACAGATAAGTTAAATAATAATGTAGGTTCTCTGCTAAATATCAATTACACTATCAGAATATCAAGCATTGTATTGACTGAGTGTCACGTATTTTGGCCAAGGCATCAATCTGTAAATAGATAATATTCAGACCCTAGGGTCCGTAATGCAACTGTTAACACTTACCTAATCCATGAGGTAATTTCAGGCTAATTAATATACTTGTAACGAAATTTTATTTAATAAAATAATTCCGATGAGTTTCTTGTATCCGTTATTCTCAGGTATGAGGCATACGTTTTCGAATGTAAAATTATTTTTGACTTTCAATAAGTGATTTAAAATAGTATTTTAATTTAAAATATAAGTATTTTATTATGGTGTTATAGCGACATACGCTGTACGCACGCTTTTACAATTTGAGCTGTGTGACAATTTGAGTTTATGAGATACTTGGATACACCCGCCAGCTGTTGCAGAAAGGAAATTTAATGTTTCGTTATATCACATGCTATCTTTAACTGTCAAAATGAAAAAGAAAGTGACGGTATTGTATTTAATGAAACTTTAAAGATACTTTGTGCAACTGGCCTTGTAGTACGGTGAGATACGAATTGACAGGTAGTTAATGACAGACTCAGCGCCATTGGTTTTGCTCCGAGACTTCTCCGACTTATCGCATACTTCTTGCGTGACCGTCAACAATATGTCCGGCTAGGTCTGTTCGAATCCAACCTTTACCACACGCTATCTGGGGTTAGTCAGGGCTCGATACTGGGACTTCTTCTATTTCTCTTAATGATTAACGATCTTTCAGATGTGCTTGATGATTCCCGGTGTCTCCTTTATGCTGATGACCTAAAACTCTTCAAAGAGATCAAATCTGATTCAAATTGCATGGCACTCCAAAATGATGTGCCAGCTATGTTCCAGTGGCGCTTGAGGAACCGTATGGCATTTAATACATCCAAATGCTATGCCATGAGTTTCGATCGAAAGTGGTGCCCACTAGAGTTTGATTATAACATAGATGGTGATTTGATATCTCGATCAGAAACTATCAAAGACTTGGGTATAACATTCAATCGAAAGTTAACCTTCCATAATCATATTACCACTCTGGCAAAAGAATCCTATAGAACTTAGGATTTGTTTTGAGGAATTCTGGGGATTCGACATCTGAACCAGTCATAAGGCTTTTATTTGGTGCTTTAGTGCGCAGCAAGCTATGTGTGTGCGGAATCCGCATGAAAGTACTTATGTACTCCTTCTCGAAAAGGTACAAAAATCTTTTCTTAGGTACCTTTACAAACGTATGCATGGATACTACCCCTATATGTATCCCACAAAATTTAAGCGAAAGCAACAGCAGCTCACAGTTATGTGCATTGTTCTCAGAGGTGATATAGATGCGCCGAGTTTGCATGATGAGCTATGCAGAATTTTTGTATTTTGTACCGGACAATTACTGTTCGAGGCGCAGGCATAGATTGTTCGCGAGTCCAACATCGCTCGCACCAACTCACCTATACCGAGGTATCTCTCCGCTCTCAACGCTTAAATAAATAAATGTCATGCAATTTTCAATAAATTGATAAATAAATAAAATAATTGGATTCTCGTCGGGGCACGCAACAAACACACATACCGCAGAACAGCCCCTCATAATATAAGCTACATGTGGTTTTGTATACAATTAAGTGTAAACATACTTACTTATTTCTATGACTTTGCATTAAATGTAATTTCTAACATAAAAACACACGAATGTTGTTAATTACTGGTAACATTTTCTGAACTGGTGTAACTTGTTTCATATCGAGCGATGCAATCGTAAGGTTAGTGTCGGTTTCACAATCATAGAAAGCGGCATTACAAAGCAATGTTAAGGACATCAAACGGAAACTGTATGTGTACATACGTTGACTGCGAATTGCAGTTATTAATATTATCAATTCAACGATATAGATATTATATTGGTATTTAACCCTAGATCAAAATTATTTTCAGAAAGGATCAATGTCGTCATTATCTGTGTTGTTCTGCTTTTTGATATTTTTGATTTTATAAGTGCATTCTTTGTAAGTTTTTAAGCATACTCCTTTCTTTGTTAAATTTGCATGTTTTCAGTTTGGTGCTGGTTTTACCCATAAATTATCAGTAGGGGGATAAAAGAATTGACTGGAATAAGTGAATTTTTGTTTATTTCTTTTATGGTCCAGTCTCCTATCATGTTGAATTAATTCTGTTTTGGATTTCCCTCGGCATTCGTTTGTTTCTGCAATGGTTTTTATATTATGCAATTATATTTATATTTTTAGATTTAGGTAAGATGTAAGATAATAAATGGTGTTCAATTGTATGGGAAGCTATTACTGGGGTCACATATAAGTATAATAACTCAAAGAGCTTACATAGGTTTTGTTTCGCGTATCTCGAAAGATTTTAAACAGTCCACCACAAATTTAATTATATTATTTATCTCTCTGGTGCGGTCTTTTCTTGAGTATTGTTGTTCATGTTGGAATCTTCAATATAAAGTTTATATTAAATTGATTCAAACAATCAATCAGAAATTGCGTCACCTCAAGTATTAAAAATTAGTCTTCTGCAGATTTATAAAAATACCCTCAGAAAACGCCGTGATTTAAGAGATCAATTACTGTTGTTGTACAAATTACTACATGCTCCTACTGTCTCCCCTACTTTAAAGCAAAGTGAGTCTTGCGTGTCACTATAGTATAATATTATTAGGTGAATGATATAAACCTTTTTGAAATTCTTAAACTTAAAACGGCCTATGCATCAAATAATTTTGTATGTCGTGCATGTAACAAATATAATATTTTAAAATATTGTGAATTTGATGTCTTTTACCATACTTAAATATAATATTGGAAAAAAAATATGTTATAAAAAATATTGTACAACTTAATTAATAATAGGTAGTTTATATATATATAGTTATTTTAAATATACATATATACATATATATATATATATATATATATAAATACTCTTAACTGCATAAGTATTTACTGCCCGCTTATTGCATTTATTTTAACTTCGTCATGTTCGCTTAAATGTCACTGCTTGTGGCGGCGACATGGGACGGGTCGTCCCATTATCAAAATATGGTTGAGGGAGACGATGGATGGCTCAAACGTCATGCTCGTGAACGGGCGCTGTTTATGGTGGCAGGATGATCCTGTTGCCGGAGGCTAGGCTTCTAATGCTTAAAAGTTATTATATAAGTATATATTTTTATATATAATCGCTTATAAAATGCTTACAGAATATTTTTATTTATTTATTTACGGTGTGTGTGGATGATGCAGCTACTGTACT
This sequence comes from Leptidea sinapis, assembly GCF_905404315.1. NCBI lineage: Eukaryota > Metazoa > Arthropoda > Insecta > Lepidoptera > Pieridae > Leptidea > Leptidea sinapis. The sequence continues at coordinate 31,820,094 of NC_066265.1, forward strand.
CAATAACTTTTGTTTTATATTAATTTACATTTACTTTTTTGACGTAAGAAGGCATTGACTATTTGACGTTTGTGTATGTCTGTTACATCACTTTACATAATATTATATTGTAATTGAAATGATTTGTAAAACGATGAAAATGTAAATCTTGATTTAAAAGAGTGGCAATGAGTTTCTTGCTACTTGTTCTCATTAGCTCAACCTTTTACTAAGTAGCGCTAGATTCAATAAGAAAAAATTTTTTGTCACATAAGTGTAATTTCCGTGACCTACATGAATAAAGCGATTCTCATTTGATTTGAATGTTTTATTGTATAATACATTGACTTATTTTTATAGGTATTAATTTATTTTATATAATACTAGCTGATCCGACAGACACTGTTTTGTCAATAGAAAAAAATATGATTTCTTCGGGAAGAATGTAGTCTAAAGCCAATCGGAAATGAGTTATCTTATTTAATTAGTTAAAAATGACACAAAAACGTATTTCTGAATGATCACACCCTTCAATGCCCTTGTTTGTAGTAGGCAAGACGGAGCGGGGAGGGTCGTGTCGTGTCGTGTCAAGCAATGTGGTAAATAATGTAGAGGAGTAAAATATCTAACTTATTTAAAACTAGCTGACCCAGAAAACGTTGCCATCATAGTTAAAGCTGTAGTTAATCCACTAAGTATAGGTAGCTAGAATAAAGTTCGTTTCTTACCACCTGAGAAACAAAGATTCTAATTAGTTATACATTTTTAACTATTCTTTCAATTTGATTTCTGAACGACGGGAGCACATCAAGGGAAAATCAAAATCGTTGTTTTTATTTAATTCCCAGCATTTTCATATTTATTCACCTTTTGAACCTTCTCTGGACTTCCACAAATCATTCAATACCAAAATTAGCCAAATCGGTCCAGCCGTTTTCGAGTTTTAGCGAGACTAACGAACAGCAATTCATTTTTATATATATAGATAAGGGTTAATATCATATTTGTATAAACAGCTTTTACATTACCGCTTCATAATTGCCAATTTTTTTAAGTATTAAAATGTATATAGTATGTTCTCCTTAAAAGATAGACATATGCTATCGCGGACTTTTCTGTAGACCTATCTAATATAAGATACACAATTCCACCGTACATTATTCTGTTATATCTCTAAGGGTTTAGACACCGTTTTTGTTGAATGCTGCTAGACGCCAAATATTGCCGCACCTCCAACAAATATCGTTAATAGATACAAAAACTTAACAAATTATATATAAAACCTTTCCCGAATACCATACTATTCGACTACTCGTGAAAACAGCATGATAGTCGATGCAATAGTTATTGAGTTTATCGCGAACAGACAGAAAGGCAGACGCGGCGTTGGACTTTGTTTTATAAAATCTAGAAATTATCATATTGTCGGGGTAAGCTATTTAATATTGGTTTGGTTTTATAATGTAATTATTTATTGTCCTGTTTGTTTCGCTTAAAAAAGCAAATAAATAAATAAATATTATCATTTAACAACCAGACCAAATATAATATAATTTATACATTCTGCATACCGAGAGAGCGTTCTTAATGCATTACATAATCTAGCAAGCCTATATATGAAATAACAATTAATGTAATGAATAACAAACAAAGGTAATTGGAAATGGAAAAATCCCTCAAGCTGGCCTTGACTGACCATGCAAGGGGAACGTAGAAACCATTTGATATTCCATAAACAATTATCCCTCAATCAATGACGGTGTAATTATAACCATTAGTCATGCGATGGTGCTGATAAACCCTCCATCCTTATGTGGCATAAGAGGAATGTGAACAGGCATTGTTATTTCATGGTCAGCGATTCTCATAAAGATATTAGCATTTTAGGTGGGTACATACCCCAAAAAAACTTTACCTTCCTATCGACTCGGCTAGTATCGGAATACTAGCCGAGTCGATAGGACTGGGCATCATAAATAGAGCACGGCAATATTTCAAGCCGACCCACATTCCAGCGCTCTACAATATTTTTCTACAAGGTTTATAAAATATATAATGTATAAAATATATCTATACCTTCAAGCATACTCCCAACTTGAAGGTCGGTCTCTTGACCGGCAAATTTAAGACACCGTGGTTTTTTATTTTAAAAGTGGCCATGCTAATTATATAGTTATTCTAAAAAAAATCAGATATAATAACATATAACTTTGCAGATTATGAGATACAGACCTCTAACAGGCAGAAGGATGAACAGCAGGGTATTCGTTACCATTTGGTTACGGAATCCTAAAAACGATTTTAATTCTTCTAAATCAACCCTTCTTTATTTGTGAGATTCATAGACGATGTGTTAACCTGAAAATTGCTTTGCAAAGTCGTATAAACAAGGCTCGAACACTAGAAATACTTTATCTGGCAAAACAACGATAGCTGGGTCATTTAGTGTTCAAATATTCATTCATCATTCATTAAATCAGAACTCTTCCGCGCTAAGTCGCGGTCATTAGGAATCCAACAATATAAAATGCCTTATCTGACTTCGTGTACTGGTTCAGCACCAATAACCTATCGTTAATTAGTCATAAAACTAAATATGGGCTTGTACAAAAAACTGCGATGCGACGTCGCAAAAATCTGCGAGCTACGCATCGCAAGAACTTGCGAATTGATTCGCATCGCGTATTTTTGCGATGTTGCGTCACACTAGTTGACGCCATTTTCCATTTTTTCGAAAAATTTTTTTTCGTCGGTTTTCAAAGCTTTATATTTTTGAAGAAAATAGTTTCCATCGGGATTCATAATAGTAATAAATGGATGAACCTAAAATCTTCTTTGTTTCTTTTTCCTGTATCTCCTAAGCAATAATAAAAGTGCACACTTCTTTTTACGATCCATGTCACGACCTAGTTTTCAATTCACAATACGTTTAGTACGGTTAACGGTCGTCCAAGGAATGGTCACCCTGGGAGAAGCCTTGCCGCACGAAATCGCATCGCAGCAATTCGTGTCGTAATTTTCTGCGTTGCGAATTCGCATCGCGTCGCATCGCAGTTTTGTGTACAAACCCTAAATCAAATTTACTTCGCGAAATGTCAATATAGGTGCGAATTGTGGGATCTGTCAGGAATGGATTTATGTTAGGTTATAATATTATAAATCGAAACCATTGAAATATTTGCATGTCTGTCAAGACAAAACATATACCTACTCTTAAATTTGTAACAATTTTACTTGTGAATGTTTCTGGCAAATAAAGAACTCTGACTTAGGCTTTGATCGTTTTGTAAAACAGAGATTTGATAAAACTGGTGGAATCTGCTATATATCTTAGCATAACTCAGGATTCTGAATTGCAATGAGCCCCATATTGAAGGATTGGCGAATAGACTTATTTCTGTTTCACACGCGGTTAAAAATATGAGATAATTAATCGACTTAGATACAGAGCGACTTTAGTTTTTTCACAGCTATTATGTCCTTTGCTATATTGTTATCGGGCAATGTATACCATTTTTTTACTGCAGAAGAGGTCTTTTCGCGCTGTTTATGACCTAGGTCCCAGAGAGTCATGAAGAGAAATTTTTCAAGAAATAAAGATTTTGACTGTTGCTTCTCAATATATTCTTGATAGTGTTCTTTATGTTCAAAAGCACATTGACGAATTTGCTAGAAACTGCGCAATTATAATTTTAGCACAAGGAACAAATATAAACTTCTTATGCCTACTACTCGGTTAAATCTAGTGGGAGGCTCTTTTCCACAGGATGCCGGCTTTTTCTGCCGTGAAGCAGTAATGTGTAAGCATTATTCTGTTTCGATCTAAAAGGCTCCGTTGCTAGTGAAATTACTGGGCCAATTAGACTTAACATCTTATGTCTAAGCGCAATTATTGTAGTTTGGGTATTTCAAGAATCCTTAGCGGCACTGAATTTTTATGGGCAGGGCGTATCAATTACCATCAACTGAACGTTCTACTCATCTTGTCCTTTATTCTCATAAAAAAATTGTCGAGTTAGTATGTCTTTTATTGGGCGATGTATATGCTTTTACATGATCCCAGATATTAGATAATGTAAGCGACTCTACGCAACGCCAAGTGATCCACCCGTCACAGAATACTGGGTCGCCGACAATTCGAGCTTTTCTGCGTTGAATGCGGTCACGTGGATCGAGCTGATACTGGGGTGCGCCAGACCAGAGATGACATCCAAAACTCCATATGTGGCCGAACCTGCGCTTTGTAGAGCGCTACAATGTGTGCCGTATTGAAGTATTGTCGGTCGTTGATTAACTGGTGACCCTCTTGGTATACCAAGAGCCCTCTGACTTGCAGTGCCAAACATGGCGGGTCGCTTGTGTTCGTTGTAACGTAAGCGTCGGATAGGCACTACACTCCTGACCAGGCAACGGTCAGACGTTCCTAGATGGGCGTCAATAGAGTCCTGGTAATTATAGGGATGTGTAGTCAGCAGAAGATCTAGTAAGGATGGCATGTGGCTATGGCTATCCACATCCGGAAGTCGCGTTGGCGACTCAACAAATTGAGACGGACCACACGCCAATGCAAAATTATGCACAGATCGCCCTGCGTAGTCTATGATGCGCGACCCAAGCGTTGAATCACCCAAGACTACGATTTCAGCGGAGGGGATCTGTGGAATCAAAAAGGCATAAAAGGCATTTATTTGCTCAAAATTGATTCCTTTAGAATACTTTTTGAGGTAATTTCTAATATACTAGATACTACTACCGCTTCGGAAACAAATGTCGCTCTGAGAGAGAAGAAGCGAAGATCGTCGAAGAATCACGTCATCAATTGCCGTTTGAACTCAGCCCATGAGATGATCCATTTGTGCGTTACCACTATGGGACCTGTAGACCTGCAGACACACATAAATGCGGACGCGGTCCTCAAAATCTACACGGAGCCAGAGAGTAGACAGGTTCCTTAAAATTGCCGAGCGACAGCAGATATCCCCTCTAACGTACACACATACCCTGGCATGAGGCAAAAAATTATGCTCAATTTTGTACCCGGGGTAGGTTAATTATTATGTATCGCTAGGTCGAGATTTCTGCGTCTCCGTAAAGAAACAGGCCGGCTGCGCCGTTTCAAGGTGGTGGTGGATGGTGTTTAAATTGCAGTGGATTCCCCTAATGTTGCAAATGCCCACATTAAGCGTAGATCGGGTAGCCGTGGTGTTACTGCCTCGTTTGTCCTCGGACATGCGCGGTACTGTGCCCTCCCCAGAATATAACGAGGAGCCCGAGCGAGAATGCTCAGAGTAGGATTCTCCGACTCTGGTAGAGCCGGTAACCTCCTGGGGTAAAATCTCTGTAAGGACCGCTGTCATATTTTGGGGAGTGGGGGTGGGGGGCTCCGGTCCTCGATACTAACATAACCGCTATTTCATACTTTTAGGAGTGGTAGTGCGATGCTGGGTCCTCACGGACACAACCGAATTGGGCCGGCACGCCCGGAGAAATACCACTCCCCCACTCGAAACCGGCGTGAAATAGCGGCTATGCCGCTATGTTTCGTCCGGTGGGTGGGGTATCCGGAGGCCTATACCCCCCCTTCCAAATATAAATGGCTGCTCTATAAACGCTAAAAAATAGACTACTCCAGGACGGTACCAGGCTATGCAGTCCTGGAGAATCTGTCCCCGGGTGTCCACAATTAGGGCCTGTACCTAAAAATGGTTGTCCAGGCTGCCCCGCGTATTCTGGAGGGGGCAAATCTGCGCTGACTCGGGGCAAACAGAGCAGGAGGCTCAAACCACCCTCCTCAACACGAGCTGTGGACTTTTGCAACATCAAGGGGCTTCACTCAAATTTAAATGCCGTCCACTTTCACCTGGAGATGGTGAAGCCGGCCCTGCTCTTTTTAACCGAGACACAGACTGATATCCTCCGTGGCTGATTCATCTTACCTTTCATACCCGGGGTATAATTTGGAACACTCCCTTTATACCACGGGCTGGCGTGTGCGTTTACGTCAGGGAGGATGTCTGTTCTCGACGCCTGAGTTTTCTTGAAGGACAGGACCTATCCATCATCTGGCTGCGTGTAGACTGCGATGACCATCCGCGAATCTACGCATGCCTGTATAGGTCCCGGTAGGGTAACGCAGAGACTGACCGGCTCCTCGAATACATCCAAATGGCTACAGATTCCGTGTTGGAGCAGATCCCCACTGCAGAGATCGTGTTTCTTGGCGATTTTAACGCCCACCACGCCGAATGGCTAGGCTCACGAATCATGCAGGGAGATCTGTTCACGACTTCGTCTTAGCATATGGTCTGACGCAACTGGTTATTGCGTCAACGCGAATCCCAGATGTGGAAGATCATACACCTTCACTGTTGGACCTTCTGTTGACCTCACATCTGGACGGCTACCTAGTTTCTGTTGACCCTCCTCTGGGATCGTCGGACCACTTCCTGAACCGGACCACCGTACCGATCACGCGCCTAACACGGCCCCGCTTCTTAGGCTGTCGCCGCGAGTGGCACTATAGGTCAGCAGAGCGGGACGAGATGCGGTATTTTTTTGCATCCTACCCAATGGTGGCAGATCGGTTTTTCGCTGGGTGATCCAGATGCCGCTGCTGACGCTGTTGCTGATGTGGTACTGCAAGGTATTGAACTCTTTATTCCATCCTCCTCTGTGCCTATCGGTGGCAGGTCCCAACCATGGTTTGACCGCTCCTACAAAATGGCCTCTCGCCGAAAGCAGGAGTGCTATCAGGTGGTATCAATGCGGTGGTATCTAAGGATGTGAATTTCAGCGAACTTAAAAACACTTCAATCATGCCTCCAGGTCCTTCAAAAGAGTTATTGCTGACGCGAAGTCGAAGCACATTGACAGAATCGGCGAGAGACTTGCACGCCTTCCTTCGGGAACTCGTGCGTTCTGGTCGCTCGTCAAGGCTGTCCAAGGTACTTTCTGCCAGCCAGCCATTCCACCATTGCACAGGGATGATGACTCGCTGGCCCATGACGCGAAAGTGAAGCTATGTAGACGGCAGCACAGGGTATGCTTCCTTCAGCGGCCGTGCCAACATTTCTCGGGATACCGTCGACGAGAACCGGAACAAACTAGTGTCTGAAATCGAGACTATGCTTTGCAAAATCTCGGAATGGGGCCGATAAAATTTAGTTCAATTCAACCGCAAGAAGACACAAGTTTGAGCGTCAACCACTAAAAAGTCTCTCTTTGTCGTATCCCTTCGATTAGAGATCACTCCTCTAACTGCCACAGCCTGTATTGGTATACTTGGCGTCGATATATCCAGCGACATTCAGTTCCGTGGGCACTTGGAAGAGAAGGCCAAACTGGCCTCTAAAAAGCTTGGTGTACTCAGTAAGGCGAGACAGTGCTTCACTAAAAGCCACCGCCTGCAACTTTATAAGGCTTAAATTCGACCTCACATGGAGTACTGTTCTCAATTCGGGCGGGAGCTCCCCAGTACCAGCTTCTTCCATTTGACCGCATACAACGAAGAGCGGCTCGAATCATCGACGGTCAATTCATCTCCGATCGGCTTAATTCTTTAGCATTGCGTAGAGATGTGGGTGCTCTCTGCATCTTCTACCGCATTTATCACAGGGAGTGGTCAGAGGAGCTGTTCGGGTTGATTCCAGCGGCCGAATTCCACCACCGGACATTACGTGCAAAGTACCATCCGTATCACGTAGACGTCTGGCATTCCACAACCGCGCGTTTTGATCGAAATTTCTTGCCTCGCACAGCCATTTTGTGGAATCAACTACCGGCGGCGGTCTTCCCGAACAGACACGACTTAGGGACCTTCAAGAAAAAAGCATACTCCCACCTTAAAGGCAGGCAACGCATTTCTTGACACACCTGTTGTTGCGGATGTCCATGCTGACGTCATAAGACCTTATGGTGACTTTAACACTTTTAAGAAGTCTTTAGTCGCCTCTTACGACAACCTTGGGCCTGGGACTCCCCTATTCTGTTTACGCCCAATTCCTTTCTCTACAATTTAGTTAATACCTAGGTATCTACTATCTTTACATAATATAATAAAAATTGCAACAAATAAAAGCTTTGCCTTTAGTATCTTTCTAAAATAATACTTGCTGTGCATACTACAAATAATATGGATTCCAAAAAAGGAGGTACTCTATATAATTTTTGCCTGTTATGAAAACACAAAATGTGCGTTAAAGATTAAATTATGCATGAATCGGAGACGACAAGAGATCGGGACACAGGTAGACAAATAGTTAGATGGAGGCATAGTATTTGCTATCGTCCACACGGAAGACGTCGCGGGCAGCAGCTAGTTATAACAATAAAATGAAAATATTTAGTAATATACGAACATGAGAGTAGGGATAGATACTAAAGTATAAAGTAGGTACAAGTCTGCCAAAAGTACGAGAAAAGAACTCTGGGGTCCTTTTCTTGGGCCACCTACCGCCATAACTACAAACGTGTTGTGCCTTACATAACACGTAGGTATGTAGGTATGCCTTTTCAATATATTTAAACTTCATAATATTATATAGTGTTGCTTATCAGTAAAATGGTGAAAACGTCGCGTAAAGGTTGCTTGATGTTTTAACAATGGATTAGGTACATTAATATAAACCGGGCTTCTGCTTTAACATTCAGCATTCTTTCTTATCATTATTCATTTTAAATATTATAGTGAATTTACGGGCGACTTTTTTGTCAAGCAGTAGTGCACAATCAATCAATCACTACCAATTTGTTTTCAGGGCGCCGTTGCTAGTGACATTACTGAGCTAGTGCGACCTAATAACCTAATTATGTCTTATTGTTACGAGCTCAATCAACAGGTTATTAAAGATAGTCCCTTAACTTCAGATTGATACATCTGCTTTGTTGATACATTTACTGTCATTCGATATCATTATCGATTTATCAGTGGGAGGCTCCTTTGCACAGGAAGCCGGCTTGATTATGGGTACCACAACGGCGCCTATTTCTGCCGTGAAGGAGAAATGTGTAAGCATTACTCCTTCGGTCTGAAGGGCGCCGTAGCTAGTGAAATTACTGGGCAAATCAGACTTAACATCTTATGTCTCAAGGTGACGAGCGCAATTGTAGTGCCGCTCAGAATTTTTGGGTTCTTCAAGAATCCTGAGCGACACTGCATTTTAATGGGCGGGGCGTATCAAATACCATGAGCTGATCATCCTGCTCGTCTCGTCCCTTATTTTTATAAAAAAAATCAATATTAAGTTATGGGGTTAATCTAATAACTGACTCAAATTATAAGATGTTTCTGAAAATAAGCTCCATGCATTGCGGAAGATGTCCGTACTAACCTGCAGCACAGACGCTACCAGAGCCGTCATAGCAACAAACAGCAGTTGCTGCTTAGCGTACTCGTGGATCTGGTTTCCGCAGCCCCGCTTGTAGAAGGCACTGCAGTCCGAGGTGTATGGCTGTTGCTGTATGGAGTCGAGGGGACCCTGACCACAGCATGAATACGGCAGGTGTCCTGTCGAGCTGTAGTCTGTAGGACCGCTTACACCACAGCATTGAAACTGGAAGGTTATATTTTTGGGTCATACATCAATGCACGAACGTGGGGCTTACTTGATAAACCACATAAAACACAATAAAACACCTGGCAATATCCATTATCCACGTACTTTATCGTAAGTGTGTATTACCACCAAGTGATTACCACCCGGACTTCTTTGACAGAATGATTAATACAAGAGATACATATGTCTTATTTAGCAGAATGACCAAAAGCTAATCCTTAGAAGTTCGAACGGTATTTCCTGAAAATCATATGAGCATCTTCAAAACAAACTGCCCATTTAAAGTTTCACCCACTTATTCACCTCTTAAAAATTGATTTATTACAAACGTCGATATCCGCCTATATAAAGTTCTACCCAGATGTTGGAACTTGTTTTATCCCCTTAAAATATCGCTTCGTAATGCTTACTAAAGTCATATATGGAACCTTTGTATAAATTTCAAGTTTTTGGCCCCAGTTATAAGATCCTCGTTGACGAGCAGTCAGTCAGGACAATGATTAGAAATTACATGTTGTTATGTTATATGTATACGACGGGCGTTCAATAAATACAGAATAAGATGCATGCTCTTCGGAAACAAAAACAGTACTGATTGGTAAAGTTGAAATATTCATGAGATAAAAAATAAAAGAATATCTTTTCTTTTTCATAAATAGAAGTCTATTGTGTTCAATTTGTCCAAAATTGACGAAAATTGACGAAACTGAATTGCGTGCGGTTATTAGAAAAGGATAGAAAACTCTTTATAAGCAAAGAAAAACCCATAACACCTTCTATTTAGAATTTTAATTATTATTTTAAAATACTAAAAATAATAAGATAACAAAAATTATTAAAAAATAAAAAAAGTATTAATAAAAACTATGCGGCGCGTGATTTTCTACTAAATGTTATTAAGTGTATTGTGTGCTTGAAAAAATTCAGTACGGAACAAGTTAATCAAGATTTTCATTTACATTATATATATATTTCATTTTGCAGTTGCACGTTGGTCCCTCGAATTCAAACGAGAAAGATCATCCACCAAATAATCAAAGATGACTGGATTGGGTCATCAACAATGATAAGGACCGGACAAATGGTTAAAACGTTGAAAATGTGTAGCAGATCGTCGTGTCACAATACAACCGAAAATTTTATAGCCGAAGAAACAAAGATTTTGACTAGAACTGTGTATGTTAAACGAATGGATGAAAGAGGTAACCTTGGTGGCGCGCTTGGTTCTCAGAATGTTTACCGATGCTCAAAAACAAGTCAGACTGAAGATTTCGGGAGTATCACTTTGCAACTGTTAGGACAAGAACCTGAACATTTCTAGGTCGATTTATTACCCTGGAATAACGGAGTGGCTTCACGATTATGTCCAGAAACAAATGACCTGGAAGAGACCATCACCACCAACCCCAAAGAAATTTAAGGCGAGTGGTTCAACTTGAAAGATCTAGATCTCAAGATGGGCTTTCTTTTCTTGTGTAGTAAAAGGGGGATCATTTTCTGGGGGAGATTCTATTACCGGCTCTTAATATGAAGAAAATGTGCAGTATCAAATTTGTAGGTAACGGCGAGACATACGAGCAAAAATTATTTTGAACCATCAAGAAAATGCTCCGGCTCGCAGGTTCGCTGTTGCTAGGCTGCAATTTGAGATCCGGGATAAGAGTACTTGGGCATCTTTCACATTCAGTCGAACTAGCCACCAGTGAGTTCTTATATTTCCAATGTTGAGAGATTATTTGAAGGGACAGAGATTATAAGCTGAAGCCGTTGTCGCTGCAGTATACGAATTTAGGTGTGCAGGATGAAGACTTTTTTAATTAAAGATATTTCAAGTATATTAGGTATACTAAAAGGCAACTATATTGAAAAATAAAATACGATTTAATAAAAGTTACCGGCAACATAAGCATTTTTAGTTTTCATGGAACACCCAATGTACAGATTATTATGAACCAAAATTAAATCCAACGTACCTTGACATGAAGTCTGTCCCATCGTATTGTGTCTGAGTTGGTTTCCTTATTATAATTAGTCTCCACAAAATAGGAGGTCATAGCGGTCTTGATGTCAATCTCAATGTTGTCCCACACTACCATTGCCCATACAAAGCACGCAAACTCGATCACAACAACTAGCACTATTAAAACTCCCGCCTGAAATTTAACATTGTTATTGATTACGATATTTATTTATTTGTACTGAGTAGGCGGGTACCCCTATTCATCTCATAAATTGATTGAGTTTTTACCAGTTGGAGGCTCCTTTGCACAGGATGCCGGCTAGATTATGGGTACCGCAACGGCGCCTATTTCTGCCGTGAAGCAGCAATGTGTAGCATTACTCTGTTTTGGTCTGAAGGGCGCCGTAGCTAGTGAAATTACTGGGCAAATGAGACTTGACATCATGTCTCAAGGTGACGAACGAACGCAATTGTAGTGCCGCTCAGAATTTTTGGGGTTTTTCAATAATCTTGAGCGGCACTGCATTGTAATGAACGTCCTGCTCGTCTCATTACTTATTTTCATTAAAAACTATATAATATATAACGGCATGTATTAAAATTCAGTCATATTTACGGTCAAAGTTATTTTTAACCGATTGATTGCTCTATATATATTTTCATATTAACATCCTATACAGTAGTGTTATGCAGTAGCGTTATGAAAAATAACACTAGATGGCGCTTTATAAAAATACATCAAAGTTTATTAGACCAAACCTAAAGAGTATTTAGGTACGTAGAAACGCTTTAACTGATGATGGTTAAGCACAAAAAATATAAATAGATTAAAATATAGTTGTCATGAAATAAATAATAACATACCATAATTATATGAATCTGATGCATGGACTTCGTCGTCCGCCATCCAATCCAAGCAATTGAGCATGATATAATTGCCATCATGAGAAGCAGAATAGCTGGATATTCTACATTTATTCCAATAAAGTGGCGATAGATAAACAAACGATATAAAAGAAACCCACTGGCACCAAATAGGACAACTGCTGACACCTGTGGATGAAGAGACAAACTAATGAACAATAACGCGTATAAATTAAAATGATGTTGCATTTATATAAAAGTGACAAAATAAACTCAATGCTTTATACTGCAACTAGCGCCACTTGACAGGAAAATCTGTGAAAAACTGTCCACCTCAATTCAGTCGGATTACATAAACAAAAAGTTTTTCTTCGTTTATCAGAAGTAGTTAAGAAAAAAGTAAGCTTGAAACATAGCCATGAAAGTATAAATTTATGTATTAAAATATACATATTTAAATAATAATGTTGTTTGTTATAAACTCTTGGATTACGGTACATGTTGTTATGACAACAGAACAACGCTGATTCAGCGTAACGGGAAAACAAATGTGCCGCCGTAAAAAATAATATAACTTACCGCAAATAAAACATTGAATGTGAGCACAAGATATTTCCAACAATTCGATGATAGAGCCATTGTTTCCTATTCACATAGTAGAGATATGTGACTTGTTTATATCTCGTGAACAAAAGCACGCTCGTTCCACCTCAGGGATTGTTTGTGTCAGGCAACTCAACTCTCAAGCGCAACTGAGTTACTGACGCTGCAACCAAACTGAGCGCACAAAATTAACTACATTCGTGCATTCCCGTATTATTTATCAGTTAAAATCAATATTATTTGCATTAAAAATGTTCGTTTAGTACTTAATACGTTTTGTTGCTCTATTGTTATCAGCTTATCGCTTTGATAAACAGTTCGTAAAACTGTACCTTTCGTAATCTAACCTAGTTTTGGAATGACTGCTTACGATTTAGTTTTCATCTTGAGTTCGCTAGTTGAAGTATTAATAGCGAGAGACACTTTCTATTTTTACTCACACGGTTTTGTTATAATTGCAACAAAGCGAATTAGCTGAATGGAAGCCGATTTGATATTCCGAAAGGGCTCTCGGTGAACGTGATTATAAAATGATTATAAATTATAATTATATCCTTGCATGAATATTGATGTAATTGATAGTTAGAAGACCAGCACTATTTTCTGTTATTAAATCATTTAGGCCCGGTCAGTAATGTGCATTCGTAACTTGATGTTTTTGTAAAGGTATCAAACAATATTTTGTTACTTTTGCATTTGTGCAGTAGGTATTATATCTTACCCATGTTATAGAATATGTAATATAATGGAAGAGGAGGTCTGGTTTTAAGTGATTACTGCCGCCAATACTCCCTCGCAATGATTACCAGAGGAAGTACAGGAGTATTGCTGGACATTATTAAGGGTTAACACGCTTCTTTTGAAGTTAGAGGAATGTCACACGTCCAGATTGTGAGAATGATACCCTTGATCGTGAAGGTGGAATTTGGCGGCAAGAATCAGGTTAATCAGCTTTTCGAAATATACTTGACGTGATAAATATGGTAGAAGCCATACGTCCAACCGACGTCTTTACGCAACGCCAAGTGATCAAGCCTTTCAGCCTCTCACACAATAATTGATCCTGGCAATATCTACTATAATTCCAGCAGCATTACGTTGCACGCCGATAGTTTCGAACGGATATTCGATATATTACTATTGTTCTATGTATATCAGCTTTGTAAGTACCCCTACGGCCTACGTCCACAGGAATCCCTACTGTTGCAACTACAACGTTGGTATTGATAAAAAAAGTGTGTGTGCGATTTATAAATATTATTGTGAAAAATGACACAATAAAAGTCATTGAAACCTGTCTCTTATTTAAATATATACTTCCTACCTCTAATGCTATTTTCGTGGATCAATTTTTTTTTAATTGCTTTTTGTTCAAAAATGTGTTCAGTAGTTTTTTTTTTTTTTTTTATGGAATAGGAGGACAAACGAGCGTACGGGTCACCTGGTGTTAAGTGATCACCGCCGCCCACACTCTCCTGCAACACCAGAGGAATCACAAGAGCGTTGCCGGCCTTTAAGGAAGGTGTACGCGCTTTTCTTGAAGGTACCCATGTCGTATCGTCCCGGAAACACCGCACAAGGAAGCTCATTCCACAGCTTCGTGGTTCAGTAGTTTAATGATAATTACTGTTATTTTTAAATTACGGTGTATATCATCGTACAGGTATATGCGTAGGAGTTAGAATTAAACCTCAATTTGCTATTTAACAGGAGCTGAATCTTGCATGAATTAAAAAGTTTGTCCCAATCAATGCTGGGGCAAAGAGCGATGAAATTAATCACACAATGATATTATATTTATGACAAGAATTTAATTAAAAGTGTTTATATTTTCTTATTATTATTCAAAAAATGTTCTTGTTTGTAATATAACTCACCATTAATAAGATCTATTTATAAAAAAGGTCCAACTAATAAAACCTAGGTACCGTAAAACAGTATACAGATCTACCAGTGGCAGGCTCCTTTGCAAAGTAGTCGTGAAGCAGTAATGTGTAAGCATAATTGTTTCGGTCTGAAGGGCGCCGTAGATAGTGATAATAAGAGGCATTTCTCTTCCGAATGACTTTTATAATAATGTAAATTTTAAAAGGCGACTGAAAACCACAGCTCTTGTTATTCGGCTCGGTTGTTGTTGTGTTTCTCGCTTTCTAAGGTCAGGTGTCCTAGGCCGACTCCTCCTTCCTCTCCCTATTCTTTAATAAAAATTACGAAATGATCATAATATTATTTATTGATAAAATGGAATCTGCGACATTTTTTGTCTTGTGCTCAATAATCACATGATAATAATACTGATACATAGTTAGACCAATTTGTGTTTAGAATCCCTTATACTTAAAATAATAAAAATAAGAAGAATCAACTGTCTTATAAATATAATATAATTTCAAGCCATTAATAAAAAAATATTGAAACAGAGCTGCCTAAAAATAACGGCTTAATCATATTTAGAGGAACCTTTATATTAATAGTACTTGCATAGACACAAATCTTTAACAAGAAGTTCAGGTAACCCTTCCAAATGTTGAACTTTCATAGCTTTTTTTAGGTCTTCTTTAATGTCCGAACTGATTAAGCCAACTTGCCTAGCAGTCCGCATCATCGTACGAGCCTTGTCTGAGTTTCTTTCCCTCATTGCGATCAGAGCCAACACCGCCCAACCATCAGCTAAAAGTGGTTCAGTTTTAACAGCAACTGACACCCAACGCTCAGCCTGTCTCAGTTCTTCTAACTTTAAATACACACGGCCAATAATTAAAGCAGAATATGCGGATGGAGCTAGTTTGTGAGCTCGTGCTGCACGCTGCAAAGATCCCTCTGGATTTGTCTTAATTCCTCCTAAGGCTGCCCTCAGTAAGAGAGCTGCTGGAATTTCAGAACCAGCACGATCAGCTTCCAATAGGCTCTCTTCACATTCACCATCCCATCCACGAGCAACAGTTAAGCACGTTGCTTTCATTTCAGACATAATTGCCGATGGACCAAACGTTTTTATGCCTACTTTAGTAATTTCTAGAGCTTCATCAATTTCTCGTGTTAATAGAAATGACGCAGCTTTTATATACATAATATCTACTAGATTTTTATGTTTCAAGGGTAAACGTGATCCTCGAATAGCGCAGCCCCCCTCGGCGCATTTCAAAAGTCTTTTGACAAAGCTAAAACAACGCAAACAAAGAAAAAAAGCTGAAGCTACAATAAACGGGTTACTTATATTTATAACACTGGGTATCCAATATGTTTCTTCTTCACCGCTAGTTTCAACCCATCTTTCAATAAGTTTCTTCCAATCTAGGGGTAATTCGTATGCCTCTCTCATTTTTTTGCTAGAAACAAATGCTGCGTAAAAGTTTTTATTATGATGATGAAAAGCGTGTAACGCTGCCCATCCAATCGCATTCGTTAAACCATCAGTTATATCTCCTTTCACTGCTACTCGAAATGCCGCAGCTGCCTTTTGTGTATTTTTTGTATCCTTGTCAAATAGAAGACCACCGAGTGTCCAAAGCAAATATCTATTCCGTCTTTGATAACTTAAGGCTTCAAGTAAATGATTACAAGCTTCTATTTCATTATTTTCCTCTAGATCGCGTAACGCTTTGGATAGTAACGGTCGTGGATGTCTTTTCAAGGCTATTAGATTTTTCTTTATGTGTTCATTGGCCACTTCCTTGTCGCCTGCACCTCTACATCGGGCAGCTGCCACTCGTGATGTGGGTCTAGGTGTTGGTGGATGCGGAGCGAACGATGCGGTTACTGCTCGCCTACAAGCCAAGTGTTGAGATGTTACTATATCTTGCCAAGTTAATTCGGAACAATTTTGAGGTGGAAATTGCTTTAGCATTGATCGAACACGATATAGTAAACGATTGGCAGCTGTACGCTTTATGCTTTGGTTCATTTGAAGTGTTCCTTTACAAGATAGACCACTTAATTCTTTATGTACTGCAAGTGCTCCTCCTTCTTTTCTTATTTTCCTAACATCTATTGTAGAGTCCTCAGGAGGAGGATCAACGCGCAAGTCGTCAATAGGACATGAAGGACCATCAGGCGTCGAAAACCCAATTGTATCATAAAGTTGAGCAATTTTCACTTGTGGTACTAAAGGTTCAAATAAATCAAATCTAATTACAATGTAGGCATTATGACCGTTCTCATCTTGAACTAAATCTGTCTCTCTAGCGCTCAACTTTGCACTCATAGGTGGTAGGTCCAATAAAGGACTCATGTGTTCCGGTAAATCACCTTCACTGTAGAAAAATAATTTTGCAGTGGTAGTAATGCTTAATTGACCAGGCTCTAACATTACACCAGCATCAACAAACGCCATATAACGTCCTCTTACATCAATTTTGCCAGTTCTTGGTACGCCGGCAACTTCAACCATAAGTGGTTTTCGAAAACAATCCTTAAGTAAAGGTAAATCAACAAGTACTCTTTTCATTGCATTCCAATAGACAGAATTGCAAGAACTATAATTTTTGGGTTCGAAATCATAGGGTATATATTTATCTTCATCAGGAATACTGACTGTGGTTCTAGCAGCGTTACCAGCATTACTAATAGACGCCCACACAACTTTACTAGCAGAAGAAGAACTTAGGGACATTCCAAAATTTATTGGTTTAGGCATATGAATGTCATTTAAGCCTATTGCACTGATATAAACTGTCCCTTCTTTGGCTATAGGTAGACAATGTGCTGATATCATAGTCATAATTAAAGGACTTCGTGCATTTTCAATAATTCCGTTAGATCGAGCATGTACAATTACAAAGCAGTTGGTTGGTTCACCATTTGCAATAAAAACTAAAGGAACTTTTACCGCTACTTTTTCTTCACCCAAAATGAGTGGAAGTAGATCAACGTTTCCACCAGCCCGATTATCACTATGCAGTAATGGATCGTGATCCTTTGATACTTTACCTCCAGCTAGGCGCATTACGAAAGTAACAGGGTGATCAGTCAAAATATTTTGGTCAAACAAATCTTTTAAATCTATTTGTAAATAATCCACGTGTAAGAATTTCTTGTCTGACCATTTTGTGTCCAATACAATTTGCTCATGAAAAATGACTATTAACCACCAATCGCCAGGTCCAGGAGGTTCGCCAATGAGTTCTATTGAAAAGGTTATTACTCTGGGTGATACTACCTCTTCACCGAATTCACCAGCAAAACTGGATTTAGTATTTATAGATTTCGGTCCTTTTTTTGCCGGCATTTTTAAGTCTATATATTATTGTTTTGAATTGAAATATCAATGTTTAATCCCATATATATAACCCAAAAATGAACAGGGAAATTCCTGGGTAATTCAAATCCTTGACAAACCATTATTTGGCATGACAGCACCATAGAGTATATTAAATCAAGTACAAATAAATATAAAAATATCGGCATGAAGCTTTCATACGGCCGTGAAACATACATGAAACACATGTACCATCGACAAAATTGATTCATGACCCACTTTGCTGATAATTTCTTATGATCTGATTCTTTTTAAATCATAAAAACTGAGATTAACAAAATATATTTGATTAATCTTAGCATAGAAAAAGTTTATATTTTATATTAATAAAATGATAACAGTTACTTAGGAAATGTATGTTCAAGTGTATTTCGATCTTCCTGTTTATTATGATTGTAGAAAAGATTGATTGTAGGCTTTGTTGTTGTATGTCTCATCATGAAAATGTTCCCGAAGCAGATCGATTTTTCAATAATATCCGATAATTCAATTTAGCTCTCAAAAATATAAAGGGATACTTGTAATTCGAAGGATGGTTTTTTATAAATAATTACAATTAGCCAGGGCTTCATACATAAAAAAACAATCTGATTGGCCTAGTGCTACGTACTAAAACCTCGAAACCAAAACCTAAAAGCTTGTAATACGAGGCTTGACCCTGTTGTCACTTCAACTTGTTGGCCGTTAGTCTTTGACAATTTTAAGAGTACGTCACGAATAAATAAATTGTTAATTTCCTAAGCGTTTGTAACAATACAGCTTATTCGAGTGCTCGGTTTTGTTGAAGATGTGTCAAAATAGGTACCTACATGATATGTTACATATGGCTGGTCGATTCTTGTGGTGGATGACCCTGTTATCAGAAACTCTACTTCATGTTTATAAAATTGAAGTAATTTAAAAATTTTAATTTTTCGTTAACGATTTTAAATTACTTTAATTTCTCGCATGATACTTTTATTTATTTGTGTGTGTGGATTTAGCTAGGCATTGAGTTTGAATATTTTTGTTGCGTCATTTTATATATATTTTAATTACAATAATTTTGTAAAACGATAATACTTTAAAAGTTGTTTTAAAAGAGTGGTTATGAGTTTCTTGCCACATCTTCTAATTAAATTTCAACCTTTTCTGAAGTGTGAAGTAAGTAGTAACTAAATGCACGTAAGCGCCAGAAATTTCATAGTGCTTACTACGTTTTGGTCAAGAGAAAATACATAAGTGCTTTTGAGCTTGATGTAAGTATAATGTGTTTAACTCTGCAGCACACTAATTCTTATTCTTACAAAAATGGACATGGAAAACAGCTTCTCTAGTAGGTATGTTCTCATGTTGAACGTGAGATAGCTAGAATTTTATTGATTTTTAATATCAACTGCCCTCGACACTGCAATGTCAATTCAACACAGTATTAATTATTGATGTTGATCTCAGACACAATACAACAATACTCTTGCAACCTTTTTCTGCCGTGAAGCAGTAATGTGCAAGTATTCTTAAATTTCAGTTTGTAGGGTACCATACCTACTGAATTAATTAATTACCCACTGATGTACGGAATTGTATAAATCCTCGTAATATTAAGAAAAAACTGGAATCATACTTTTTAAGTCACTTAAAATAAAATATATTTTTACACAATTTATCTAACTGGCACTAATGTTCTGTAGTTAATGTACCTAGATTTAACTCTTTGATAGCATATATTACAAACCCACGTGGTTTTCTGAGCTTAGCTTTAAGTATTTTCTTTTGTAAACTTTAATGTAAATAAATAAATAAATCAATCAATAAAAAATGACTGGGCTAGTGAGACTCAACATCTTATGTCTTGAAGTTAAGGCGTTCAATTGCGATGCTGCTAAAAATATTTCGTTGAATCAAGAATCCTGAGCTGCATCATGTGAACATCTTCCTCGTCTCGTCTCTTTTCAACATAACAAAACCTCGTGAGAAGATCGGTCAACACTTAACGTAAATCACAGACACGTTCAATACCTATTAAGTTAATTGACCTCATTTCTAAGGTAGTCACCACAGTACCCACAAGCTTTGCAGATAGATAATTTGTTAATAAAACTGTTCGCCTATTTTGCATGGTAGGCTAATCTTGCCATCTCAAATTCTCGAGATAGTTAACTTTTTTCAATAGTTTTTGTTTTAAGGTGTACATGTTTTATATATTGCTAAAAAGGTCATTTCATTGCTATTTTGATAGATATAGTGTATGAACAGAAAACATAGATTATCATGACAAAATGTACAGGATAAAAATCTTTGGATTTTATAATGAATTTTCTACCCCAGTCTACTTTTTGCTTCAAATAGTATAGGATTTTATAAATAATCTGATCTACTATTATTAAAATAAATCTATATTAAATTTCTTACCGAATGGTATATAAATAAAAGCCTAGAAGCTAAATATCTGTTCATAAAATCGTTATGGAAGAACGGCTCCTAACGCGAGCAACTTCTGTTGATTATCATTTTCGTGGATATGTTTCTGCATGAATATATCAAAATATTACTATGAAGGCATGTATATTTTGGTTTTATTTTATAAAGAACATATAATGCTTATTACAAAAACATAAAAGTTGGTAAATAAAATAAGTAATTATCATTGAAAATCATTATTTATTCTAAATATACATATTTTTACACTTATTGTCGAATGAAAAGTCTGTGTGAAATAAAATAAAAACATAATATGAATAATTTATACATGGTCTTATAGCTTGTTTCAATAGCTTTCAGTGACAGTCACCAACCATCTCAAATCACCCTAGTTATAAGCATTTTATTACTACACGTAAAATAATACGCACGGGGAGAACACTGCGCGAGCGCGGAACGCATGCAGAACTTAGGCGAACATTTTGAGGCGGAGAGCGCCGATGGGGGAAGGCTAAGCACTTTTTATAGCACACTTAGGCTTGTTGATTGACACACGACTAAGGAGAAAAGTGTGCTTAGATTGTCTTTAAGCACACTTTTGCCGTTCTGTACTTAGACTGCGAATGATATGTCCATATGTATAGAACGTCATTGCCTTATTTGAATAAAAATATTTGAATCTGACTTTTCTCAACTTCGGTCCACTTCCCTAGCAGTGTAGAGGCCCGGTAGAAAAACCACTACGAAACTCCTAATTCTTTGACTACTTGACATTGACATAAAAGGCAAGTCTCATGATGACGTTGAGACTTGAATGTTTTAAGCATTTCAATTTTTTCTTTATTTTAGCCATTCTTGTGTTTTTGTTATGATTTTATTTGAAAACGTTATGAAAAATGAGTCAAAATGTACTCTTTATTGCATGGTTTTTATAAATACGTTATTCAAAAGGATGAATATTGTGTATTAATATTGGGATTAGACAATGCAGGAAAAACGGTACAGAAGATAATAAATAACATCATTGTATAGTTAATGCTATTTTTACCTAATCAATTATTATTTTACAGACATATTTGGAGGCTACCAAAACAAAATATAATAAAAAGTATACAGCAATGAATCCTAGTAGAATAACTACTACTGTAGGTCTTAATATTGGGAAGATTGATGTTGATGGAGTAAGACTTAATTTTTGGGACCTGGGTGGACAACAAGAATTACAATCTCTTTGGGATAAAGTAAGTTTATGATGTTATTTGGGAGGTATTTAATTTAAAATCAATTTCGTAGTTATTCAAATCTGATAATATCAAAATTGAAGTGGGGTCCTGCCAATCGAAATTAGTTAACTTTTAGTTTCTAGAGATTTTCTTATAAGTAAAATATGGTTTCTTTGTGTCATGATGTAAATTTTTTATTTTTTTTAGTATTATGCTGAATGTCATGCAGTTATATATATAGTTGATTCATCAGACAGAGAAAGGGTTTCGGAGTCTAAAGAGACTTTTGGTGAGTTTAAATTTTCAATATTATATCTAACAATATTATAATATCTCGAAGGACATAGGGCCAGCTTACATTAAGTTGAAGAGATGTGTAATGGATGGTCACTAGTTCTCTATGAAAAATTACAACAATATTTCTTATTGTAAACATTTATTAATTGGTAACTTAAATAGTCAAGCAGAGATTGCTATTATGTCTTAGCCCAACTTTAGAATGTCTTACTATTCTGATGCAAGCTCAAATAGAAGAAGAGACTTCACCCTAATTCTCCTGATATAATTTACCTTTATATTCAGATCAAATTCTAATCATAACTTTATTTTAGACAGAATGATTGCTTCCGAGCACTTAACTGGAGTCCCACTACTGGTGCTAGCAAACAAACAAGACATTCCAGATTGCATGGGTGTGCACACTGTAAAACCAATATTTAATCAAAATGCCCACTTAATTGGAGCCAGAGATATTATGTTAATGGCAACATCGGCACTTACTGGGTAATTTTTATATTATTTTATGAAGACCCTGTGACCTTCAGGAATATACACACCACATCCGATATGCACAGAGATTTACATTATACAGTTTATCACTGTTTACTGTGACACTAAACATCAGGTAATCTGAACACTTGCTTTGCCTTTTACTATATGAAAAACAGAATTGAACCTGTAACAAGGTCTTGACAGAATGTCTCATATAATAATACAGCACCTTCATACTGCAGAGTACAAGCGCGTCAATGTGCGTCAACGTGAATATGTGTCACATGATGTTAACTGATCATTGTCGCAACTGTCTCCTTCTTCTCTTACTTTACCGGCTACACCATAGGTGCATTGCTAGCCTTTTAGGAAGGTGTACATTCTCTTTTTACTGTGCCCATGTCAAAT
The DNA here is from genome assembly GCF_905404315.1 of Leptidea sinapis. NCBI lineage: Eukaryota > Metazoa > Arthropoda > Insecta > Lepidoptera > Pieridae > Leptidea > Leptidea sinapis. The sequence goes on from NC_066265.1 coordinate 31,843,113, forward strand.
AGTCCTGGATACACTGCTCAAGAAAGCTCATTCCACAGTTTGGTTGTATATGAAAGAAGTTCCTTGTAACTACACTATAGAGGTACAACACACATTCAGATGTTCGCATGATATTATACAAGTTTATTGATATTATACAAGTTTTTTGATATTATACAAGTTTATTGATATTATACAAGTTTATTGATATTATACAAGTTAATTGATATTATACAAGTTTATTGATATTATCCAAGTTTATGGTGTGTCAAGCAAAGGTGGAATTCAGTGACAAGAATCAGTTCAAGCAGCTATATGGAATACTCCCAGGCTTAAATTTGGTAAAACCCACAATTTCGTGACATCTCTATGTAACTCCAAGTGATCTTGCCATATGCGGAGCCCTGCAAGTAACAAGTAGCAGAAGTAGTTTTTAGTAGTAAATTGTATCAGACTTGTTGTACTCAGTAGGGTGAGACAGTACTTCACTTGAAGGCCACCACTGGCAACTATATAAGGCGCAATTTCGGCTTCACATTGCGTACTGTTCTCACCTTCTTTCATTTGACTGCATACAACTTGCAAGTAGCTTGAATCATTGATGATCAAGTTCTTTGTGCATATGTGTATATTTAAAAAAAGCACGTACTTTTTAAAGAGCCGGCAAAGCTAAATTTTTTTTTAATGCAAATAAGGAACGAAACGTGTAGGATGTTCAGGTGATTGTAATTCATACGACCTGCCCATTACAATGCAGTGCCACTCAGGGTGCTTGAAAAACCCAAAAAATCGGCACTACAATTGCGCTCGTCGCCTTGAGACGTCAGATGCCCTACAGACCGAAACACAATACTGTTTACACATTACTGCTTCACGGCAGAAATAGGCGCCGTTGTGGTACCCATAGTCTAGCTGGCTTCCTTTGCATGCGAGCCTCCCACTGGTAAGACTCCAATGATTCCTCGGTGATCACATCAGGTAACCTGTACGCTCGTTTGTCCTCTCTAGTTTAAAAATAAGCCATCCGGATTCTTTGGCATTGCATAGAGATGAGCTGGTTCTCTCTGCATCTTGTTCTTAGAGAAGTTGTTCAGGTTGGTACCAGCAGCCGAATCCCACCACCGGATATTACGACAAATTGAGAAATTCCGCAGTGTCAGTACGAATAACACAGTGTTGGTTTAAGTGTTTTCAATCCGGAAATTTTAATGTCAAATCTGGTCGCCCTGTTGCGGATAAAATAGACGTTATTATTAAAAAGTGGAGAACGGTCGGTACATCAATAGCTAGTACATAGGTGAGAACTGAATAATGACCTCAAAACAGTGTTGCCAATTTCAAAAACGTTAGTAGTGTCCCTCACTTAATAGAAGGTCACATCCACTATTATGTTTGTACCCTTTTTATTACTGAAATATATATTTTTTTTAATTTTCAAACAACTTCGATGTTTAGATGCCACACGAGCACTCTGAATCGTGTACTCATTTGCGATTCCTTATTGAAACGTTATTAAACCAAACCATTTGTGAAGATATTTTATGTGGTAATGAGAAGTGGATCACATACGATAAGAACGTCCGCAAAAGGGTCGTGGTCAATGTCGGTCAGGTTTCGCAGAATACGGTGAATCTGGGTTAACTCGCAATAACGTGATGCTGTGTGTAACGTCAAAGTCATGTCAAAGTTCACTTATGAGTTTTTACCTCCGGGAAGACCTATTGATTTGGATCTCTATTATCAACAACTTATAGAAAGGACACTCCCTTTCATCACGCTAACGCTAAAAGCCACTTTTAGCACACAGCCTATTAGCCACTCAGCAAAAATACAATTCTTTTTTTTTTAAAGAAAATAACGGACGAGACGTTCAGCTGACTGTAACTGATACGCTCTGCGCAGTGCTGATCAGGATTCTTGAATAACCCAAAATTCTGAGCGGCACTATAATTGCGCTCGTCACCTTGATACATAAGATGTTAAGTCTCATTTGCCCAGTAAATTCACTAGCTACGGCGCCCTTCAAACCGAAACACAGTAATGTTCACACATTACTACATCACGGCAGAAATAGGCGCCGTTGTGGTAGCCATAATGTACCCGGCATCCTGTGCAAAGGAGCCTCCCACTGGTGTTTGGATAGGAGTTGTTAATGCCATCCGCCATAAAGCCCTGACCTTGCACCTTCAGATTTCCTCTGATCTGTTTCGATTCCTTCAGAATTGATAATAAGCAGTGTTATGTTAACATTACGAGAGGACTACCAAAACTACTTGTCGCGTTTTTTCTCCAACCTATTATTATTATTACATACTAACCGGTTGGCGGTTACCGGACTCTTTGTTAGAGTCAAATGTAATGAAATCCTAGTTATAAAGTATTTTTCGTGGAGAAAAATTATCTAAAACCAACACTTCTATGAGATAGAGCTATTGCAGATTAACAAACATATCCACCACAGGGTTATAAAACTATATCCAACTTAATTATCTAGTAGATACAATTTCATTTAATCCTAATCGTAAATTATCGTCATGTTAATTCAACCTCAATCCATATAATAATGCTCAGTATACTTAATGTAGAGTAGAAATGAAGTTTATATCTAAATAATGGCGAATAAGTAATTTATGTTCAATAACTAGGTAGGTAGGTACTTCTAATAACTCTCTGCAGCAATAATTATGTGAATTATTAATTCGTCTGTATTATCGTAAATTCTCTCTGGAAAGTGATAAAATCTCAGTTTAAAACCTTTAGCAGGTACTGATCTGTCATTAAAAAATATATTTTAAATTAATTAATTATTTTTTCTCTTAATCTACTTTAAATAAAATCAAATGAGAATAATGTTTAACTTTGGACGGGAAAATTTACCCATACATACCTATGGATGGTATTTTTTTCAATTGTATTTTTTTTTTGTTTTTGGTCTACGATGGGAATAGATAGGGCTATTATAACTGATGTTGTGGTGCCAACCGGCTACGCAATACCCGCCAGCTCGACCGCTACCTTAACGCATCGCCCAAAATGCACTTTTTTTTTCTAATAGCAGTCATCTGGATGTGCGGCGGTTCTGCACAGTGCGGAGGATCTTTCTTCCACGTACTACAAAGCTGTGGAATGAGCTTCCTTGTTCTAGGATAATACAACATGGTACCTTCAAAAAAGCGCGTAAACCTTCCTTAAAGGCTGACAACGCTCCTGTGATTCCTCTGGTGTTGCATGAGAATTTGGGCGGCGGTGATCACTGAACACCAGGTGACCCATACGCTCGTTTGTCCTCCTTTTCCATAAAAAAAGTTATACCTTTGTATTATGTTATTAGAAAAATAAAAATGATATGCTAATACCATACAAGGAACAAAATACCCGGTAATTTCATTTTTATCTCGTTTTTTAAATTTGTGCTAAGTTGTTTCTTCTAAGTATTTCTATGGATAATTAGTTGTTAGTTTTTACAATATTGGCACTATCTGAATTTTATAGGTGTACTTAACCTTGGCAATAATTTGCATGAAGGCTTCAACGTTCATTAGGTACATAATTACGTCTTTACATTATATATTGCTATCTAAGTGCACCTAAACATAATTAGTAACACCAAATAAGACGTTCACTTGTTCTACGTAATAATTTGGAGCACTGACTGATTGGTTAAATTTATTTTGTTTTTTTTCTTCTAGTGATGGTGTGGATGAAGGCATTCGGTGGCTTGTTGACTGTATAAAAAGGAACAGTGTCGAACGAGCGCCGCGAAATCACGAAGACAGCCTGTAGTGAATCACTTGCGAAGTTGCGACAGTAAATTTTAATATTCGTTCGCGCTTAAGATGAATAATAATTAGGTTTCCTTATAAAATATTATGTTTGGCTCCATTGTTTTGTACATACAGTATTGATATTTAAAAATAAAACAATATACAATATGTGTATCTATTGCTGTCCCTTTTTAATGATAAATGTTGCTTTTGATAAGAGATACGTAATTATTGGATATTTGAAGAGTACCTGCACCTGATAAAACACCTTTGATAACAGTTCGGTTTGCATTGTCGTGTATTTGTGTGAGCACGTTTGTGGAAATATGAGTGTTGTGAAATAGTGGTTGCATTCATGCGTTTTATTGAACCATGGCATATCCAATGTATGAAGTGGATTGGAGTGTGCTACCTCCAGAACAAAATAGAAGGTAGGTGACGTGAAATACCTACGTGGTCCACAGGCTATGGGTGTAGCTTTTAGCTACCACTTAACAGAGAATCCCTAGAAACGTCTTATTAGTCAGGGAAATTTCTTTTTTCGTGTTCAATAACATTTTTATATATTATATATTTTATGTGAATCAGATTTTTAACTAGTTCATTGTAGTTCGCCGACATGTACACCAATTACCAACATAACAATGTTGCCGCATTTTTATGCGTATAACTACTATTACATTTTAAATAAATATAATCTACTTGAATAGTATATTATTCAGTGTTTTGGTTTTAATGAATTATACTGCGTTAAATTAAAACAAATTTATTTTTCCATCCATTTTAATGAATAATCACAGATTACCAAAGAAAATTGGATACCTGTACCTAACGAATGAAAGAGCAAGACTACTAATGGTAAAAGGAGACAATATTATTATGTCCTGTCATGTCGGCCATGTTGGATTTCTTGCAACGCAGGAAATGTCAGCTGGCGGTTATCATTTTACTTTTTCGTAAAAATCTGTGATAAATTATTTAATAAGAAAGTATAATTACTTTGTTACAATCAGTAAAATTGCTATTCATATACATGGTATTTAAACAAAAATGAAAATATGATTTTGTTTTGTCAAAGGTGGCATGCGATTTCACCTGCATTTTTAGGAATTGTGACGCGATAAAATGTTAAAAACTCCCCATTTAGTGTTGTGATTACTCTTTATTTCGGTATTGTTATTATTTCAGTGTTTTTATGTAATTATTTTTAACGAAAGTGTTAATTTTCGTGGTCCCCTATCATATCATTTGCACCTGTCGCAAGAGAACCTTGTGAGGTCTGAATAGACCTAAGAATCAAAGGAATCTATTTAATATAACTAAGATCAGTATGAACGGCTCGGAATCGGGGTAAATATTTGTTGCTATAATATTTAAAGTTTAAGTTATAGTACATTAATACTATTTCAAGAGTCACAGCTAGTTGAGTAAATAATATATCTGGTGTAGGTTGTGGTTTTAGGCCAATAACAACTTGATGCTGTTATTTCCCAATTTGTAATTTAATGCAGAAGTACCTAACATTGTGTTGTTTTAAATCATATTAAAAAATAGGTAAATAATGGTATGTCAACAACAGGTCCTTTAGAGATAACTCAGTTTTAGCTAGGGAATAGATGAAATAAGAAATTATGATTTTTGGTGTAGCTTATTGTTAATTTTAGATTTTTGTTACCTACCATGTTATAGACATAAATTCAATCATCTAAAATTAATATTCAATAAGAAATACATTTTTATGTAGAATAAAACTATATAAAAACATATTTCTTGACACTTTTAAATATAAATACCTAAAACCCAGTTTCAAGTTGAATAACTTAAAAAGCTTGATTGGGCATCATTAATTATTGTACATGTATTAAAAAAATTATGGATGGAGTAAATAGCAGACATAAGGCAAATAATATGTCATATTAATCCTTTTTTTTTATGGAATAGGAGGACAAACGAGCGTACGGGTCACCTGTTGTTAAGTGATCACCGCCGCCCACTTTCTCCCGCAACACCAGAGGAATCACAGGAGCGTTGCCGGCCTTTAAGGAAGGTGTACGTGCTTTTTTTGAAGGTACCCATGTCGTATCGTCCAGGAAACACCGCACAAGGAAGCTCATTCCACAGCTTTATATTTCTATATATATATTTAATATATTTCTTATATTTCTAGACAAAATTATGAGAATTAAATAATATAAAAGCTTAAATACTTCACTCAAATAATATGTTTGTGCAGGTTCAACCCCGCATTTAATATTGCCACCATAAAACAAGTAGTTAACGAAGCAATAGAAAGAGGTGAGTACCACAATGATAGCATATTATTTATTATAATGTAGCGGTTTGTCTGGTTTGGTCACTTTACTTATTATTTCAAATTACCTTAACATATTTCATGTATGATCATAAGTATCTATTTACTTTCTTATCTTAACTACTACTATACCATTGCTTACATAATTTTGTATCAAATAATCTTCCAATTATTCTCTACAACTTTATCTAAACAAATATTAAGATGTATATTATGAATATAATACATCTTATCAAATCATATTATATTCAGTTCAACATTAAGTTCTCTAATAAAATAACTTGGTTCAAAAAATAGAAGCGATGATACAAAAAGCGACTCATATTCGTGTTACTTTTATTTAAACTGAATTTCCTTTGAATTTGTAATCAACTTTATCATGACTAATAGGATTTTATTAATTAACTGCTTATTTTGTGTGGTATAAAATAAATAATTTATTTTTTATTAATATATAATATAACATTTTATGTAAAACATATTTGTAACTATATATTTATTTTATTAAAAGCAAAAGCTTATATTTACTTTGGCAATAGCAAGTTGAAGTGTGTTACTGCAGCTTTTTTCTCATTAATAATCCTTCTTGGTAGCTGACACTATATATTATAATTTTTAAGTAAATTTTATCTAACACTTTGCTACACGGAATTTAAGATCAACATCAGCTGCTTAAATATATAATATTATGACTACTCTTTATTGACACAATGAACAGTTATTGTAAGTTAAATGGCTGTTTTTGAATTGGCATTGAAAACATCTATTCAATACAATAAACTCTTTTTATATACACTTTTATGGTAACAATAGAATTTTAAATAAATTTAAAAGCAATTTTTCTCCTTTGTGGTAAAATTTAGCAACATGTTTCATTGATATTGTATGTTCAATAAAATAAGATAAATGGCCAGAGCTGTCTGGAAGAGATCAGTGTTCAGTGTTAAGGGCCTTATATTAAAATTTTTGTTTTGTTTTAAGCTTATATTGCAATTTGGTCAGCATATTATATTATATATTAAAATAAATATGGACTATGTAAATATTGTCCAATTTATTTATGGTATATTTTTTTTGTTAATTTACATTAGATGGATACAACAAATTAGATGCAATGTTTAACAGAACACTGAAGTACCTGTTTATTTAGTACTTCAACGAATACCATAATTGATCTTGGGTTTCGGCAGCAGCACATTCACGCTTAATTTATTTTTAACAAACGCACTGATCTATGCTTTTTGTGTGTGTGCCGTCCGTAACAGTCGCACCGGTTTCAGTGCGGATGCAGACACCTACTAGGCTACGGGATCTTATAAGGCAGATCAGAGCGGCTCGGACTGCGGCTGAAGAGAGGAGTGTGGTTAACAAAGAATGTGCCTATATAAGGTCTACATTCAGAGAGGAGGACAGCGTTTGGAGGTAGGATACTAATCGTTTGTGCTCACTGACTGTAAATAGCAACACAAGACCTATTGATTTATTCTGCCTATTATTATTGTTGTCCTGTTTTTTAATATACTGTGTAAGTAGTAGTATGCATTATTGAAAATAGTGGTTTTAAATTCCGAATTCAAATTCAAATATTTTTATTCAAAATAGGATTTAAAATAACTTATTGAACGTCAAAATCTACCACCCATTCAAAAGAGACTGCCTCAGACCTGAGAAGAATGGGCGCAAGAAACTCAGCGGGCTTTTTTTTTAAATATAAAATATGGATTACAATGTAATATCGTACAATAAACAGTTATAATTAAAGAGCCTGAGGGTGTTCGCTTCATTCCCAGTCCGTGGTGTCATTAAGAAAATCGTTTATGCTATAATAACCTTTCCCACACAAACGTTTTTTAACAATTCTTTTAAATTTCGTAACACATTTGTTTTGTACATTTTTTGGGATCATATTGTAGAAGCATATACATCGCCCAACAAAAGACTTACTAACTCGACCCAACCGAGTAGTAGGCATAACAAGTTTATGTTTGTTCCTCGTGTTAACATTATGAATGTCACAATTTCTAGAAAATTCCTCAATGTGCTTATGAACATACAAAACATTATCAAAAATGTATTGAGAAGCAACAGTCAAAATGTTTATTTTTTTAAATTTTTCTCTTAATGAGTGTGAACCCAAGGCCCCACAGGTCAACGGTCCTTTCATGCTCTGCCGATATCCCCGAAGCTCTCATGGATGGATGATAAATAATAAAGATGAAATGCGCGAATTAAATTGCGCCTATGTCGTATTATGCGATAACATAATATACAATTGTGATTGTGGATGCAATGCAGCCTAGTTCAAATCTACATAGTACTACAAAGTTCTAGAACAAAATAAGAAATTAAATTATTTGAAATATAAAACCGGGGCATTTGTATTAAATATCCCTTATAAGTCCCTTGAAATGAGCCGATCTTTCATAATAAAGTTAGAAAAACCGCATCCGATAATTTTATATTGTTTAATACATTACGCTCATATTTGGTAAACAATGAAGTTATGTTATATAAATTATGACGTGATTCAAATAGGACAATAATCGCCATTGTGGTATACCACATAATATTTTACGTTAAACTGTCGCGTTAAATTCTTGCGTCAACGTTGTTTGAGCATTCATTAATCACTTGTTTGATGTTCTTATTATAAATCTGATACGCCTAACGTTTAAAATATACCTAGTACATATTAAACAATATGTACTATGTCTTCTTCATAATACAACTGTTATCGAATGTATAAACTTATATTAGTTTAAACGTGTTTTAAGACTATTGAACTTTCGATAAGATTCTCTATTCATCATCGTTTGTTAAACTTCCGATAAATAATATTATGTCTGTATCGTATACGATCTTACCATTTCAGAGTAAAAAACTGAATTTATTCCATTTGTCGAGGTTTTGTCTTTGAAAATAGCTAAGTTACAATGTCAAAACTGTAAACGGAGCAAATAACTTCAAATTTAAGCGAGAATCTTTCAATTATGTAATGCCGGGACCACATGGCATTATCGCCAATGTTGCTAGATCTGGGTCGACTGTTCTCCAGGGTTGTCACGTGTAGTTAGTCAAAGCGAGCTGAAGTTCTCTTCTACAATCTCCAAACATACAGTTGAAAAACACGCTTGCCTTCCCTATAAAACGGCTGGTACAGCTTTTTTCTCATACTAAATACTCAAATAATACGCAGAGTAACGAATTCATTTCTAAGTATATATTTTGTTTTCAATATTGTATTTTTGTTATATTATATTTTATGTTGTATTTTGGAGTCAATTTCTTGAGTCTTTTGGTGTATATTAAATAAATAAACATACGCCAAATATTTAAACATTAATTAAATATTCAACAGGTTTTTTTTTTGTAAAATAAATATTTGCGCTAACTGTGCCCGCTACTTCGTCAGCATCGACTCATGAGCATGTCTTTGTTTGTCGGTTAGTGTGAAAGTTTACGCCTTTGTTAACTGGGCATGTTGTAATTCGATTACATTCGATAATTATCTGCGTACATAAAGCAACCACCAATGGTCTTGTAGCCTCTATAATCTTCAATAACACTTCTCTGTATTTTAAAATAAAATTGAATTCTCTTATAATTAAACTCGAATTGTCGGGGACCCAGTGCTCTGTGAACGGCTGGATCACTTGGCGTTGCGTAGAGACGTCGCTTCATTGTGTGTCTTCTATCGCATTTATCATGGGGAGTGTTCCGAAGAGCTGTTTAACCTGATTCCTGCCGCCGAATTCCACCTTCGCACGACACGCCACAAGTTAGGATATCATCCCCACCATCTGGATGTGTGGCGGTCCTCCACAGTGCTGTTTTCAAGGAGCTTTCTTCCTCGTACTACAATGCTGTGGAATGAGCTTCCTTGTGCGGTGCTTCCGGGACGATAGGACATGGGTAGGTACCTTCAAAAAAAGCGCGTACACCTTCCTTAAAGGCCGGCAACGATCTTGTGATTCCTCTGGTGTTAATCACTTAACACCAGGTGACCCGTACGCTCGTTTGTCCTCCTATTCCATAAAAAAAAATAGAGGTCGAATCTCCAGGAATGGAGATACTATGGAAAGGCACGAAAAGCAACTTAAACTTAAATTATGTACGCCTGCAATGGAAAATATTAGATAGATAATGAGCTAGATAGATTTGAAGTATATATAATAACACAACCTACTGTGTCGCAACTTTCAATAATCGTAGAATTAGTGTGAGTCACTTATAAAACTTTATATATAAAAAAAAACACACACACAAAAAGTGTCATTACAGACTAAGTCTACAGTTTTTATATAGTACCTAGTATAGACAGAATTGTAGTAAGCAACATAAAATTTTGGTCTTTCTGTAATCAGACACTGATAACAATACGTAATAAACAAAGAAGGTTGAATTTAAAATATACATAGATCGAAGAAAACATCGAGAATTATCGTTACAACTTTCCTCATCACTGCATCTATGTTTTTTTTATGAAAATAAGGAATGAGACGAGCAGGACGTTCGTGCCGCGATTATTGAAAATACCAAAAATTCTGAGCGGCACTACAACTGCGTTCGTTACCTTGAGATATATGATGTCAAGTCTCATTTGCCCAGTAATTTCACTAGCTACGGGGCCCTTCAGACCGAAACACAGTAATGATTACACATTAATGCTTCAAGGCAGAAATAGGCGCCGTTTTCGTACCCATAATCTAGCCGGCATCCGGTGCAAAGGAGCCTCTCTAGTGAAAGGCTCCTTTGCAAAACCCAGTGGTTTTCCTTGCTGCCGGCTACATCGTACGCACGGACGCTAAGAGCCGCAAAAATCAGGCACAGTATTTTTACATCTAGCGTGGTAATATGCAGCCTATAAAATTTTGGCACGACATGTTTTGTTATAGTTCCGGAATTACTTGCCTCGCACAGCCACTTTATGGAATCAATTACCCACTGCTGTCTTCCTGTTCGGGACTTAGGCACCTTCAAGATTAGAGCAGTATCCCACCTTAAAGGCAGCTACGTATCTCTTGATCGCTGGTGTTGTGGATGTTCATCTTACCTCAGCACACCCCATCACGTAAGCACCTTTCCCGTTTGCCCACTCTTATATAAAATAAATCGAGTTTCCCTATTCACCCATACAATAAAACAGACTATAGTTTGGAAGTATCTATCCCCGGGCATCGGGTTCTCTTAAGTTCTGTTTACTATTATTATTCTATATATATATATATTATGAAAAAGGTCTTTGTTTGAGGCTAAACCACTGATCGCATCGACATGAAACTACCACGATAGAGTAAATAAAATTTAATTTATTTCCTTTTAAAATTCGCCTAGTGAAGCGGGTGGAACGGCTAGTATATTTATAAACGTGAATGTTGTGTCTGCGGCAGATGTCGCAACATCGCGAAGCTCCTGTACATCCACATGCTGGGATACCCAGCGCACTTCGGGCAGCTGGAGTGCCTCAAGTTGATTGCGAGCCCGCGCTTCACGGACAAGCGGGTGGGTTACCTTGGCGCCATGCTCCTGTTGGATGAACGGCAAGACGTGCACCTGCTCATCACCAACTGCTTAAAAAAGTAAGTCAACATAGTCTTCTAAATCAAATTCAAATATTTTTATTCAAAATAGGATGTGAAATCACTTATTGAAAGTCAAAAAACTACCACCCATTCCAAAACGAATGCCTCAGGCCTGAGAAGAATGGCGCAACAAACTCAGCGGGCTTTTTTTTCATCAAAAATATGTTTTACTATTAAAGTAACATTTACAAAGTAACATTGTACAATTAAACTTATTATTTAATAGCCTGAGAGCGGTCGCTCCATTCTCAATCTGTGGTATCATTAAGAAAGTCATTTATGTTATAGTAACCTTTACCACACAAACGTTTTTTAACAATTCTTTTGAATAACGTAATACTTTTGCTTTGAACATTTTCTGGGATCCTGTTGTAAAAGCATATACATCGCCCCACAAAAGACTTGCTAATTCGACTTAGTCGAGTAGTAGGCATTATAAGCTTATGTCTGTTCCTGGTGTTAACATTATGGTTATGACAGTTTCTGGCAAATTCACGTATGTGCCTATGAACATACATTACATTATCAAGAATAATCTACTACATAAGCGCATGTGTGATTTCACTTCTACGAATCTCATTAACTTTCAAGCTACATCAACGACTTATTAGGGGAGACCCGTTTATTGCACAGTTCACACACGGTACAGAGCTCATAAAATGTTTTATGATAGGTGATTGGTTGTCGTTAAATAGCAGCGTCTCCTCAACTTTTATCTTATCCAAATGTTTTGAGTTTTCCTAAGTGCTAATTCCGCCAATATTGCCTTAAAACAATTCGACACGACGTGTTTCGCCTCTACACGAGCCATCCTCAGGACATGTTGACTCGCCAAACTCTGGCACGAGTCTCGTGCGAGGCGAAACACGTGTCGAATTGTTTTTAGGCAAATATTGGCGGAATTAACACTAAGGAAAACTCAAAACATTTGGATAATTATGGATTTCCGCAAAGTAACGCCTACTTTAATAAATTTAACTTTTATCTTGTCGGCTAACCCCCTTATTCATAATAGTCTGCTAACTTAAAGCATTGCTAATTCTCACTCTGTCTTCTTCTATTGACTTAAGTCAGAATGAGAAAAAACACTCCTAAGCGGCTGTTTAAAGTTAGCGGACCATTATAATTAAGGGGGTAAGGTGTAACGGAGAACAGTCTGTTATATCTTGTTACTACGAAATAAATTATATATTCCTTCTAAGGTACTGTTAACTTATATATTCATTATTATTATTGGTGTAATTTTGTGGAAATCTACAAATATCTAAATATGATAATTAAGGCTGGGGACCGAGCCAACGGCCTTGAGGAATCGGTCGAAGCTAGGTTACCTCTCTCGCAAAACATCGCCATAGATTTAATTCAGAAAAAGAAGCATTTTTAATTTATTACAAACATTATACAATTTTCTTCATAAAAATAACAAAACTATGTCATTTTAAATAGTATTGGTAAACAGTAAATAATTTTTCATACAATTTTTTTCTAGATTGAATGATTAGTAGATTCCAACTGTAAAAGTTAGGGGGTACTTTGGTGATATTTTTCGCAATGTCTATTAAAGATAGAAATGTAAAAAAATAATGAATTTTCTTCTCATATTTTGTAGATATATAATTATTTTTTGTAAAAATGAAAGCTTTATACAAACTGTTTAGAAATGTTTTCAATTATGCGCTATTTTAGCGATTTCTTGGGATGTCTTTAATAGCGAAATTAACTTTTAAAATTAAGGTCATCCTTAAAAGTTAAGCTAAGACTTGTTAGTCTATCCCACCGAAATCTATATGATCTAGTGATGGTTATTTTTTTGATTTCCAAGCCTTGCTTGAAAGTCTCAAGTGTCGGCGCCATAGTAGAATTTCGAGAAGACCATAGCTCGCACATTATGTATATGATCACCTATATTAATGCACTAGCTGACCCGGCAAACGTTGTTTTGCCAAATAAAGTATAATTCACGCGATAGTTTTATAAGTAATAAAATATTGCCTATATTATAGCCTGTACATCATTTTGTTCTATTGTCAATTGTTTTTGCAGCGCACGCAAAAATAGGTTTAGGATTTTACACCTTGTGTTACAAAATAGCAATTTTATTACGGATCCCTAATTTTGAAACACTGAAAGAATCATTCAAATCGGACCAGTAGTACCAGAGATTAGCGCGTTCAAACAAACAAACAAACAAACAAACACTGCAGCTTTATAATATTAGTATAGATTATTAATACATTCTAATGGCGAAACGAACTTCTTAAATATTCAGTATATTTAAGAAGCGTAATTCGTTTAGTTAGAAGTTCCGATCAGCGTCGTAATACAATAATTGTATAACGCCTATATAATATAATAATTATTATTAATGTAATGGGGTGTGGTAACCATCTTGGTAATCTTAAAAATATCAACAAAATTCAAAAGTTTCAGAAAGTTTCTTTAACAAAGTAGATTTCATACCACTCGTATATAATGATATAACAAGAAGTACTTTTTAAATATTTTTTAATGAGGTTAGGTGTCTAGGTCTTTATTCCTTTGAATTAAAAGCACCATTAGATTTAGTACGAGAGTAGCAGAATATTGTCGTATTTCGAAAAAGTGGGTACTGGGTACTGTGGGTCCCCTTGCGAATTGTAATACTCAACAGTCATAGCGAACCATTCAAACGTCCGACCTTTGCTTTATTTAGAACAAATCCCCCGGCGGCCTTTGTGTTAGTTGGGACAAGGATATGAGCACAAAGGCCATTGTTACCGAATGAGACCTAAATTAAAGGAGAATCCTTCTTATAAAGCTTGTCATTGACTGGTAATGGTGTGGCTGTATCCTGTAGAACATTGACTTGTCATTAAAATGAGGATAATATATTTGGCGGTTTATATTTTATTTGACAAACAGGTACCTATTGCCGAAAGGAAACCGGAGAATATATTGTCATTTTAATATAATGAGAGGATAGGACGACAGTAGCACGTAAAGGAACCATATTTAGGAATATATAGGTACTATACCTCAGATCATATTTTACATTATGACACTACTATTATATATTTTTTTATGAAAATAAGGAAGACGAGCAGGACGTTCAGCTGATGGTAATTGATTCTGCCTGCCCATAACAATCCAGTGCCGCTCAAGATTATTGATAAACCCAAAAATTCTGAGTGGCACTACGACTGTGCTCGTCACCTTGAGACATAAAATATTAAGTCTTATTTGCCCAGTAATTTCACTAGCTAAGGCGCCCTTCAAACCGAAACATAGTAATGCTTACACATTACTGCTTCACGGCAGAAATAGGCGCTGTTGTGATACTCGTAATCTAGCCGGCATCCTGGTACATTACTGCTTTCCGGCAGAAATAAGCGCCGTTGTAGTACCCATAATCTAGCCGGCATCCGGTGCAAAGGAGCCTCCCACTGGTAATACCTATACATTGGCAATACAAACAATTTAGTGAACAACAGTGCTGATTATATTAATAATCTTTTGCCGAAACTGAAACAATCAAAGGAGCCTAACCAATACGTACCCTACTTAGAATGAAAATTTATTTCCGTATAGACCTGACAGCCCGTTAATGCGAAATCAATTTGTCAATGTGTGCGTAAGGTGGTTTCAAGGCGTGGTTGACTGTTTACGACTTGTCAATCAAAATCGGTTACAGTAATAATATATTCGCATGCATTTTCACCACTCACACACACACATACACACACACAACACAACACACGCCCTAAATTATATATAAAATAGCTTTTGTATTCATAATTTGTTGCATAACTTCCATTGTTAGACCTTAAAATATGTTGATGTTTGTTATTTTGACATTTTACATTGCACAAATGGGAAGAGACTGACCCCCATGTCACGGGCTGTCCTAGTTTGGGGGTCGAGGGTAATTTTAAGCAGAATTGTATGTTTTTTGCAACAAATAAAGATTTATTGTTCTTATTTTCTATCTTGCTGTATCTCCGTCAGAGATATTCTTTTCTCTTGCAAGCTTTGTTCGTATATAAGCGAGAACGTTAGACTAAATGTTTTTGTGTATTGATACTTATTACCAAACAATGAAACACCAATTGTACACTATTATCTCGACAACAATCCTGGCCTAAGACCTTGAGTTCAATCTCAGTCATTAGAGATTCAAATGTCTTCTTGCGGCTTTACTGGTTGTTGTAGTGATGTACAAGAATACATACAAATGCGATCCGGCGTCGGGTTACCACTGTACCGTGCGCATGTAAAGTGATACTCGTCAATGTTAATATTACCGCATGATGTGCGTTTATTTAATCTGTTGAAATCTGTAATATTTGCAAAATACTTTGACTAACGATTACACCCGTGTGGCAATCTAAATGTTTATCTGTAGATATTATATGTTACCGGAAAGAAATTTAAAAGTTTTCTCGTATTAAATTTGTAACATAGCTCGTAAAGCAACGAAAAATAAAATTTACGACCCATGCCTACTCGAACTATTGGCTCAGTTGGAAGTTCTCTCTATATAACTTTTAACTTTCTTCCACGTATAAACTATGAAATGAAACCGTGTTTCCAAAACGATACAACTTCATGTTACCTGTATCTTAAATTTCGCCAACTGTGTTTCCTTCGCTGAAACAGCAGTAATACTTAACACACTCCTTAATCTTTGTGACAGTCAATGCAAAGGGCATATTTGAGAAGCTTTGGTGATGAAGAAAAGATGGATTAAAATTAACTGACCGGAGTTTGCAGTGAGTTTGCTTTCACTTGTAGAGCAGCGATTGTTGATGAAAGATGTCTTGATGGGACAGTAACGTCGACGTGTTTAGATAATATGTTTACCAGTGGGAGGCTCCTTTGCACAGGATGCCGGCTAGTTTATGACTACCACAACGACATGTGTGTGATAATGTGTAAACATTACTGTCTACTACGACACCCTTCAGACTGTACTTCTTCGGCTTGTCTTAAACTGACGATAGCAATTGTAGTGCCTCTCAGATTTTTTGGGGTTTTCGAGGATCCTGAGCGGCACTGCATTGTAATGGGCAGGGCGTATCAATTACCATCAGCTGAACTTCCTGCTCGTCTCGTCCCTTATTTACATAAAAAACAGTTGATGTAGGAGTTTAATCCGGGATAAATTATTATTTTTTAAAGAGGAAACATTTGTGTTTTTGTATTTATGTTTGTATTTTTTTTTACACGAAAGCTACTGGACCGATTCCAAAATATTTCACCATTAGAAACCTGCACCTTCACTGAGTGATCCCTAATAAAAATGGAATAATATAACCCAATGTGTGAAAATGTTAGTCACAATAAATCTATCAACCCGTCCGCTGCGGAAACTATTGATGATAGAACAAAAAAGTCCATATATATAAAAGATATCATATGTCCAACTACTGTAGTTATGTCACTATATCACTGTCACTACGTGTAAAATCCTTTTAAATAATTATAATCGGACATTCTATTCAAAAGATATAACGAATTTAAAATGATGATGCTCAGAATATTGTATAAAAAATAGCGGTGAACTGTTACCCTCTATTTTCAGCAACACAGTAACACAAAGTGACATACGTATCGCGAGTGTAAGATGTAACTTGTCACGCACACTACAATAATAAACCTGGCCGGTTAACATGCGTTGGCTAACAGCAAGATGCCCTTAAGACGTATAATTTATCTAAGAATATTATATTTGAAATGATTCTGAGCGCTCATATGATCTAGTGAAACGTCTCTCTAGTCTCGGTACTACTTTTCAAAAATAAATTCATTTTACGAAATAATTTCTAAGTTCTTGAAGGCTTTTTGATTCGAGAACTGCAGTAAGATTTTATTTTAATGATAATAAGGGGCGAGACGAGCAGGACGTTCAGGTGGTGGTAATTGATATGTCCTGCCCATATTACAATGCAGTGCCACTCAGCATTCTTGAAAAACCCTAAAATTTTGAGCCCCACTACAACTACGCTCGTCACCTTGAGACAAAAGATATTAAGTCTCATTTGCCTATAATTTCACTAGCTACGGCGCCCTTCAGACCGAAACACAATAATGCTTACACATTACTGCTTCACGGCACAAATAGGCGTCGTTGTGGTATCCATAATCTAGCCGCCATCTTGTGCAAAGATGCCTACTACTTTTAAAGCACGATGAACGCATCTTAAAATATGACGTAGACGCTATTTATATCCTTTCGTCGAATCCGTGTTAAGAGTAACTTTCCTCCTCAGCGACCTGAACAGCAACACGCAGTTCGTTGTGGGACTTGCGTTATGCACACTCGGAGCTATCGCCTCCCCAGAGATGGCAAGAGACCTGGCCTCGGAAGTGGAGCGACATATCAAAGCACCTAACGCCTTCATCAAGAAGAAAGCGGCTCTCTGCGCTTTCAGGATCATCAGGCGTGTGCCGGACTTGATGGAGATGTTCCTCCCAGCAACCAGGAGCCTCTTGACGGAGAAGAATCATGGTAAGATGGTGCATAACTATTTCTACTTTATATACATGGACAATGTCTTAATTAAAACTGCTAAATATCAATTTGTTCCAACGCGCGGGGTTAATAGATTTATCAAACTGTCTAGATATCAAGATCACATTCTTTGACGGTCGTAAGGCTCACTGTATTATAAAATCTATACAATAAAAGTATATAAATTAATTTATGTTTGATAGTCCCGCTTCTGAGTAACACTCAGAAACCGCTTCACAAATTCAAATATTTTTTTGCTTCAATACGGGGTGATTTAAATGTAAGAACATTTTATAAAACTTTCAGAATCCATTCGTACCCTATATTGCTAAAAATAACTTAATTGAAAGTGATATTTCAGTCGGTTATGATATTCGGCTTTTGGTAATCAAAATTGTGAAATTCATCATGTTAATATGTTCCAATTTCTTGTAGTATCGGGCCGATACACTCTTGCCAATGCGGGTCGTGTTTGCCAAAAAGTTGTAATAGGGGTCTGCCCCTATGTAATTCGCTGCACAATGTTTTACCATGTCTCTCTCTGTTAGAGGTTATTCCACTGCACTTATGCACGGGATCGCCCACAGATTTGATCTGTCCATCGTATAGGTCAGCTTCCATGCGGTCTAATACCTTCCACTTAACCCTGGACGATTAGTCCATAGAACGCTTGTTCTATGGACAGGCGGCTTCGTCTCCATACGTGTCCAAAGAAGACGAGTATGCGGGACTGTACTATGGCAGATAAACGCTGTTTAATATTTAGTTATTGGAGTATCTAATCGTTTGCGAAATTCAGGCGACGATACTCGAAGCATCTTCCCCAGCACTACATTTCCATAGCCTCTATCATTTTCTTTTCAACCTCTCGCAAAGCCCAGGTTTCAGAAGAACGCAAAATTATGGATGAGATTAGCGTTCGCATGAGCCTGGTCATTGTGGCTTTTTTGATGTTTCTGTTTCCATATTTTGCTCATTTTGTTCACTGCAGTCCTTGTTATAGTCATACGCCTCTTTAGTTCCAAGATAAACGTAACAATGGACTACTCTGCAGTTCGCAATCTGAATGACTCCTAGTTATTTTTTTGTTCTGCAGTTAACAATCATGGTTTTCCCGACCTCGAAACTATAATGTATGATATAATGCAAATACTTAATTGATTTCAATTTGTGATTTATTATTATTTATGTTTATGAAAATGCAGATATTCTTGTCTGACTTGTAAATTATCTATTTGTCCTCATTCAGTAGATTTAATAACTGACAAGTATTATCATGTGCAGTAAAATGTTTTAAGAAAAAAGAAATAATTCTAAGATCCCTATGATCTATATTGAAAATTATTCATCATCTAGGAACGTATGCTAGTAGCCATTACATAATAACTTCAACTGATGCTTTTCACTTGCGACCAAAAATTCTTGACGGGACGATTGGTGCAACTTTTTTAAATGAAAAACGATGAGTTCGTATACAGGTCTACTGATGTTAAATAATCACCGCTCTTTTGTAAATTACAGAAATCATATGAAAATTGCTGAACTATTCTTAAACTTGGCTTTTTTATTCTTAAAATCAAAATAAAATATTATATTCAGTATTTATTTATTTATATATTTGGCAACTAACAAATTACACTCTTTACATGCTTAAACTTAAAATATAGTAATAATATGGATAAGAGTTAATTCACTTATAAGCTACCACAGCATTCATAATTTTTCCTACGCTTATAGGAAAGTAATTTTAACAAGTTATAAACTAAAATCTAAAACTATTTTAATATATAATTTAAAATAAAGATGAAAATATGAAAACAAGTTTTCTAAGTCACATGTGTAAATTAAGTATTTTCTTTTTATATTGAGCAAGCGTAATGAATAAATCAATGATTTGGCCAGTGAATTATATGACCTACAGAGCCTAAAAATAGTTGCGTTTTGACCCAGATTAGTCCTAGATTGTGGTACGAGGGCGGCACTGAAAATTTGGGGAATGAAGGAAGTGACACAACATTACTATTTAAAAATTTATTTATTGCTTTTCGAAGTATTCTCCGCGAAATTTGACACATTTTTCCATACGATGGAACCAATCATTGAAGCAACCAGTCCATTCGGAAGTTGGGGTCTCTAAAATGGCTGTTTTGTAGGCGTCCACAGCTTGTTCAGGTGATGAAAATCTCTGACCACGCAATTTATTCTTTATTATAGGGACTGTATAGAAATCATTAGGGCTTAGGTCGGGGCTGTACGGCGAATGGTCTAATAATTCTATGTTTTCTTGCTCTAAAAACTCTTTTGTTCTGTGCGCGGTGTGAAAACTCGCATTGTCGTGATGGAGGATGATGCGGCGGTTGCAGTTCTTTTTACGGAGTTCAGAAACGACCTGTGGCAAACAAATGCTAGGATACTATTCTGCATTAGCCGTTCTTTGTCCCTCAAGAGGAATAGGCGCAACATGGCCGGTTTCGGAGACAAACATGGCCACCATTTTTTTTGAACGAATAATTTTTGTTGGCTTAACTCATTTTCGAACACCCAAATTCGTGACTGATTTTTTGTGTCGGGTTCGTACGCGTATATCCAGGATTCGGCACCCGATACGATGTTGTATACAGCATTTAAGGATCCTGCGTGGAATCTTTCGAGAGTTCTGACGCACCAAGTAACGCGAGCCGCTTTTTGCTCTTTACAGAGCAAATGCGGTATCCATCGGGAAAACAACTTTTTTACACCTAATTGTTCATGCAAGATTATATGTATTTGACTCATGCCAATGTCTAAAGTTGCCCGAATTTCGCGGGATGTCACATGTCGATCTTCCTCAATCAGCATATGTACAGCATCAACGTTTTCTTTGGTGACTGCAGTTTTTGGATGAACTTGTCGGGGATCATCACTGAGCTTGACACGTCCACGTTGAAATTCAGCAAACCAAAAAATTGTGGTTTTGGATGGGGCTTCATCACCAAATGCAGAAATCATCCGGTCAACACACTGTTTTTGTGTTAAACCACTTCGAAAGTCATAATAAATCATCGCAGTAGAATTTTCTCGAGTCAATTCCATTTTCTCAACGACTTAACAAGTTTGAAAAGACCTTGTGACAAGACCGAGAATCTTTTTTTAAATAAATAAATGGTATTCGATTTTTAAAACCAAGGATTTTACAATTAAAAAGATTTTAATAGGACAGGAACAGTGGAAATATTCCATTCCCGATACTTTTAGTGCAGCCCTCGTACTACAAACAACGAATAGGCATTTTTTCTTATTAATTTTGGAGGAACGTTAATTTTGAATTTGGATAGCAAGTATGGAGAATCTATTTTACCGCTAAAAATATTGTGTAAAAACAAAAAATCTAACACTATCCTTCTATACGCCAGTGGCATCACACCGTATTTTAATCAGATACGTGAACCAGACGGTGAAATTAATTCGAAGTATAAATTGAACCGATCGATTACTGACACGCCTCGGCCGACTTACTCGATATTATGAATTGGCCACTAGAAGTCGATTGGTCTGATTGAATTATGTGCTCGCCGGATTACAAGCCATACCAACGCTCCGCATATATTCTAATTGGCTTGTGTTTGCTCAAAAACTATGATGAAGTCACACCACCAAGTAACATCTATCATCCATTGTGTTATCTCTGATATTTAATAATATTTAATTGATATCTATATTATATTGTATTTCAGTCTCTGATACTTAGCGTCACTAAAAATGTTTCAAAATAAACACTCAGAATTCACCTTGATAAAAATGATCTGCTGAAAGACCAGTAAAAAATTTAAATTGCACTGCTATAAAAATATTTTGATTTTTTTTTTATTATGGAGTTACCCTCTGCTTCGTGACATTATATTACATTTAGTAAAAAAAATCGCACCCAAATGAGTCGCATGAGGTCAGTTACAAACAAATATACATACATAGTGATGAAGCTGATAAAAAGCGTGTAAAAATTTGCCATGTGTTTAAATCTCAATCTCAATACGCTTATAAATATAATATTGACACACTTTTACACAAATTATCTTGCCCCAAACTAGGCATAGCCTGTACGATGGGTACAAGATAACGATATATTTAATACAATATACTTACTTAAACATACATAAATACATATATACATCCATGACTCGGAAACAAACATCCATATTCATCATATAAATGATTGCACCTACCGGGATTCGAACCCGGGACCTCTAGCTTAGGAGTCAGGGTCACTAGCCACTCGACTATATGGGTCGTCAATCGTTATTAGTGTGATTGAACGAGCAAGACATTCATATCTGATCGAATGTCCTTGCCCATTTCAATAAAATGGCGCACGAGATTTTTGATAACACAAATATTCTGCTCAGTATCGTATGTGTAATAAAATAACAACGAAACAGAAAGGCAATATCAGAAAATACTAAATATTATTAAACTTAAAAAATCCTGCCCAAGTTTTTTGATATAACGCAGACTACCTAACGATTTGATGGCTTTTTTTTAGTACCATTTATTTACTACAATCTGTCTCCTTTGTGGGACATTCAGCAGTATGTTAGTTGGTGCTATCGCTGGAGCGCTCGGTATGTGACCTGTGTCACATCCTCAATGTTAAAACAGTAGCTGTGTTTACTGTGTATGAGGTGATCGTATTAAATCTTGGGGTATTTTGCGTTTTAGGCGTCGCGGTTTGTTGTGGTTTTCCATAAGTGGCCGAGCCAGAGTGTTTGGGTGTATATCGATGCGCTCTTTGTAAATTCTGGTATGATATGATATAAATTTCCTGTTAATATTTATTTAATTTATTATATTGAAAAAAAAAAAATATTGCTGCCACAGTTCTTTTCACAAAAATGATTCCTAGGAGACTTTTCTTTTATGTAGATACTACGATTTCGCAATTTTCCAAGCTGTCATAGATAAAAAAAACTGTATTGGCTAGGTACGTAAAAAATTAACCCTGTTCATTATTTTGTGTGTCATACATATTATGTTAAAGGTGTAAATATTGTTATCAACAGGCGTTCTTATCACCGGAGTGACGCTTATCACCGAGATGTGCGAAAACAGCCCCGATACACTAAACCATTTCAAAAAGGTAAATATGCTACTTATTTTGGTTATCTTAAGGTTCAATTTACGCCAACAGTGTGGACTATATTATGTAAATGTAAAATATGTATGTTTGCAAGCGGGGCGCTGTAACAGCCGTTATGATAACATTCAAATAGTGACGTATTTATATGCCATTGTACTATTAATAATATCTAAACTTAGATTAGGGATTGGTCTCCGCTGCGCTCCAACTACATAACACACTACCTAACAACAATAGCTTTTTTGTTACGGCAACAATTATATGCTTTTGTGCCTGTTGACACTTAATGGCATCTTTCAAATTTTGTAACATACGCTTCGTGTTATTTTACTTTGAAATTAATAAAATACAAAATACTTACTGTTGATATGTGATCCCAGTGTCTTTCTTATTCTTATTCTTCTTTTATTATTATTTTTACAAAGTTTCACAATGCAACCCGGTATGTTAGTTTCAATTTAATAAAGCAAAGTTTAACAGAACATGTTGCACGTCAACCCCACACATTGTTCGAGACTGGCTTGAGTTTGCCCACTTGGGCTTAGTATTAGTTGCCGCACTACGCCTGCGATACCTAGTTGGAGCGCAGCGGAGACCAATCCTTAATCTAAGTATCTAAACATACTTGAAGTGTGCTGTTTACGCTAATTTTCGTCGTTGAATTAAAATTATAAATAATACGTAAAATTAAATACTATCTTTTTCCATTTAATTTTATTGATATCAATAACAATCGATATATTTTTCTACACGTCATTAAGAATCGAATTGGCTATCGCTCATATTTTTAGGAGCTTTATTGAGAATTAACACAAGATTAAAAGACGAATAGTTAAAACGGCCATATCTACCAGTTCCCGCAAGCCTAATAATAACAGTAGAGTCTTTCGCGCAAGGAAGTGTTTTAAGTTTTGTTTAAGGCGACACTAAATGCCAGCGACCTTGAGCGATATGAGTTCACGGCTGCTGGCCCGCCATCTATGTAACAAAGCCAATATTTTCAAAATTCTTGCGTGGAAAACAGTTTATATGCTTACAATCCTCGTTATTAACTACTAATCTGAATAAATGATCCTACACAAAAAAGTACAAGCTATAAGAATAACTTTTCTGAGAGAAGTACCAAAAAATGCGTCACGCCATGCCAAAAAACTTGTTTAACTTCAAAGAAATGTGGTAGTTCAAAAAGGCTCGGCAGTGTTAACTATAACCAACAGCAAGCATTAGCAACCTACAAATAAGACTTAACGATATGTGTAACAGGATTAAGTAGTGTACATAGCTCGAAATGCTATACTTTCACCACAAAACTTGTCTAAAAACACCATGTTTGCGTGTTTTCTGCTTAATCTTCGCCTTAACAACGTTTGTGAGAAACAGTCTGTAGAAGCTATCTATTATACTCTGTGTAATGTCCTCGTGACATTAATTATGTCCGTGAATACTTAACAATATCAGCTAAACAGTTGCCTTAGGAAATAGTTACATGAAATACTTGTTAAATAACTTTGATCTCCTCTTATACATATTTCAAAATAAACTATTAAAAATTATAACTTTATGCTATTTGTGGTTATAACACTAGAAATAAGGGATTGCTTGTAACTAATTCTAGTAGGCTTCATAAGATACATAAAAGCTTTAAGGGTAAATGTATACACTTCTATAATAAAGTCCCAGCCACTGTTCAGGCATTATCTATAAATTAATTTAAATGTTTTATAAAAAAATGGCTCTGTGGTAAATCCTATTACTCCACTGCTGAATATCTAAATGATCGGACAGCCTGGGACTAGATTGTGATTATTTTATAGCGATAGAAATGACTGTACAATATTGTATATTTTTATTGAAAAGAACGCAAAAAAAGAATGCTGGGAGAGTTTCTTGCGCCGCTTCTTCTCTCTCAGAGCTCCATTTGTTTCCGAAGCGGTAGTAGTATCTAGTAGTATAAGAAATGACATCAAAAAGAATTCTAAAGGAAAAATTTTGAGAAAATAATTGCCTTTTATGCCTTTTTACCTTCTATTGTGTAAAGTCGGCATTTGTATGTAATAAATAGCCCCTTTCCACATACAGCGAACGGTCTCCCTTCCGTCGCTTCGCCACATACACTCTTTACCTTTCGTTTCTACACAAATAAAATTCGAAAAACAAAATTTTAAGAACGATGCGGGACTCGAACCCACGACCTCCGGCGTTCCGTGCCGGTGCTCTAACCAACTGAGCCAACCGTTCGAGTAACATATCGTTATAAAGTCTTGTTTGCTTTGTTCAACTCTCAGTTTGTGACTTCATAAAATTTTGTTTTTCAAATTTTATTTGTGTATTCATCCTAGAAGTGAGGGTTATCACTTTAAAAAAACATAACATATTCTTTCGTTTCTAGTTTTCTTTCACCGTCGTTCGGTATATCTGAATCCGGTCTTAAACGAACATTTATAAAATGCCATCTTTATTTGCAGCTTAATAACAATAATTTAAGAGGCAACATTTGTGGCTATTTTTCATACAAAGGTCGTCGTTTCTTTTCTCCTTGTTTTCTAACCCTAGATCAAAATAATTCATATTATTACATCAATATGATCATTATCTGTGTCTGTCTGTTTTGTTTTTGAAAGTGTACTTCAAAAAGTGCTTAACGGCTGTTCCCAATATTCAGTCTTTCTCTTACTTGAGATAAAAATCGTGACTATCGTTGACTTTTCTGTCGCAATAAACTTATCGACGGTAACTCACCTTATCCGTACACGCTGTCTGTCAATGGGACGACGTATAGATTACCAGCGATAGAAGTTTGTATGGAAATTGCAATTCATGCGTCCCAATATAAGGCGAAAAGAATGACTTATCGGGTGTATTGGGACAGCTTCAGATTATAGACAGCTAATCTAACAGTAGAAGGTAGTGATTTATCTCTATCTGTAGATAGTATCGAATCATAAAGGCAGCAAACAGAGGACTTTAAATAAATCCGGTCAATAATAAACGGAAAATCAAAAGACTCCGACTATATGTAATAAAAATTTAATTTAATTTAATTTATAATTAAAAACTAATAATAATTAAGTTTAGTTAGGTAAATAATTCATAAGATTAAAATTTTAGAATAAATTAGAAAACTTTAATATTTTATTTTTTAACAATTAGGCCGAGGATTTTTGGACAGCCCTAGCACAGACTTAGGTCTAATTGGGCTGCCAGTTGCAATCACCAGCCTTAAGTTTTAGTCTAATACTTTGGTCTATAAATTAAGGTGTAAATGGTGTCCACTTTTTTTAAGTCTCTAAATAAATAAATAAATAAAATAAAATATATTTTCCTTCCCATCCAGTTTCTAAATTCGTTGCGGTTGGTTAGTTTTTAGAGTTGGAAATTGTTGAGAACGAAACCCTGATTTTTTAGTTTTTTACTCGCTATTTTTATTCGGAAATGGAGTCATCCTTATCACACTGAAGATTGCCTCGCCCGCGTTATAGCACCGGTATGTTGGTTTAGAATTCTTAAATCTGAAAATGGTTTCAGCAACTTTCCTAAGTTAATCCTTAATATTTATTATCTTAATAATCGTTATTTTAATAGACAAATACCGATTTTATAATTTTTTCGGCACGGATGTTAGGTATATATCATTCAGATTCACACACGGCTCATGGTCATAGCTCTGCTATAAATTAATAGTAGTCTCGATACATCTGTCGTAAAGTTGTAATGTTGCTTTTATAATAAAACATTACGCGAATCACTCAGATGGTAATAACCAGATATCGTATTTTGTTGGTTTAAAAAAGGCCGCTTGTGACACATCAATCGGTCATTACTCTGGTTTCGTGTTAAACGAGTTCGCGGATGAATAATATCGATAAAACACGATCCGAATTGATATAAATTTAATGTGACTTAACATTAACATTGCTATTTTAGTCATCAAAGGTAAATCATGGGGTTCTTTTGATAGTAGGTATATGTTTACCGCCCGCCGTTAAATCAATACCATCGATTTAACTTACCCAGATAAACCTTTTAGGTGTTTTCGTGATATTTAGATGTAGAAATTTTATTGTGTGCTTTGTTTTGAACAATAAATGAAAAAAAAAAGAATCATTAAGGGCTATCAATAGGACATTAGGACGACAGGATAGTTTGCAATTATTAAGCCGATCAGGATAAATTAAGTTTTAATGCTAGAAATAAGGATAAACCTCGTTTTGATCATTACTACTTCCCATTAATGTATCCTTTAAAAGGTTATATTATAAAAAAAACACCAACCAAACCAAATCATATGGCAACCATATAATATTTAAGACTTCGTAACAAAAATCACCTAAAGGATCACCTAATCCGTGCCTCGATCGCGTGAAGTCAGAAAGTCCCTGTACATGGAACTGGGAATAGAAAATATATTATTAATTAGAATAGAATAATAATTTTACATAGGTAGAGATCGAGAGATCAAAGTATCGAGATAGGTAGATGTTAGATTATTTATAAGCCTAAATAGACTGTGACAGTGTTGAAAACGTCGAAAAAAAAAATGAGTTTAGATTTAACCTCTATCTTGAGCAATGCTCGCACACGAATACAAAGTGTCATAAAATCGCGAGTGTAAGACGTAGCTTGTCACGTACACTAAGGTAATAAACCTAGACTGTTTTCATCGCTTGTCTAGGACCAAAAGGCTCCATCTAGTCCTATAAATTATCTAAGTACATAGTTATAGTTATCATTTGAAGTTTCTCATGTAAGAGAGTATAAATAAATTTCGATAAGAATCTACTTATCGAGACGTATAGACTTAAGAAATAACAACCCAGCCGTGACGAACACTTTGGATTTATTATATTATGTTCTAGTGATAATGTGAATCATCAATGACTTTCATTAGAATACAACAGAAATGAGTCCTTATGTCTGTTATTATAAGGTTTAATTTGTTCCTTTAATTTAAAACAATTGGTTATCAAGTACTAATTATGTTTGTGTTGTCCCATAGGAGAGCGGACAGCGCGAGGTAATCATATGATGATCCTTGCACAGTAATGTTTAGTCTATTGATCGATATCCCTAATCAAAATATAAAAGTACATTGCAAATTGCAGCATTATTTTTCTAACAAAACCTGCCTAAAACAAACAGGTATATCGAAGTCGAAGTGAAAAAAAAATAACAAAATCAAACAGAATGTTGATATTTGTCAACCCCGTCCATAGTTGACTGATGTATGTAGTTGAGTCAGTTAACTTCTTAAACTTGAAAAGAACACGACCATAGAGCAAGGAATTTTAAGAATTCAGAGCTCATAATACTACTGCTGTTGTATTTTACCAAATTCGGGCGGCGGTTATTACTGGTGATAACGTAGCTGTGAGTTTACTTTACCTATTGTTGTAATATTATTTAAAAATAATATTAAGTAAATATCACATAAATAATATAATAATTTGCAGCAACGTAGAAACTACCCGATAAAATAGCCTAATTTCATTAAATTTTAAAAATA
Source organism: Leptidea sinapis (assembly GCF_905404315.1). Lineage (NCBI taxonomy): Eukaryota > Metazoa > Arthropoda > Insecta > Lepidoptera > Pieridae > Leptidea > Leptidea sinapis. The sequence goes on from NC_066265.1 coordinate 31,871,855, forward strand.
ATTTAAAGTCAATTAGTTACCCTAATAATATCAGAAATAGCTTCAAATGGGTATTATAATATTTCCGTCTTATTACCGTATTATTATTTTATAACAACAAAAATTAAGTAAATATCACATTGATAAATTTGCAAATTTGAATAACTACAGTTAATGGACCTCTAACAACACAGAAACTACCCGATGAAATACCCACATTTATCCTAAAATAGCTTCGAATCGATATTACAATAAAAAATATGTAGAGACAATAGTAGCTTATATGATTGAATAAGAATCGATTTCTCGATCAACAGACTAAACAATATAAGCATGAATGTAACTAAAATTGGTTCTCTGTATATTATGGTATGAGTTGGTATTTATATTCTATGGTGTTCTGAGCATTGAAAGCTTTATCGTCCGTATTTCTATGTGAGTTGAATTGTTTTTACCCAAATTCTCTGTTTGACTTTATATTATTTTCTATAATTTGGTGTTACTAAAATTTTAAATCATTTTATAAAGAATTACGCTGATAACTATAAAATTACAAAAATCTGAAGTGTCATATGTGACTACTGATATTTGATTTTAATAAATGATTTGTACCTGAGATCATTTATACGTCTAGATAGACTATGGCAGCTGTAAAAACGTCGAAAACAATTAGAGTTTATCTCTATTTTGAGCAATGCACGTACACTAACACAAAGTGACATACATATCGCGAGTGTAAGACGTAACTTGTCACGCACACTAAAGTAATGTAAAATAATTTTTATCGGTAGTCTATGACTCTATCTAGACGTATAAATTATCTATGATTTGGACCATAAAGCTTAGAAACTTGATGTTGGGTAATGATTAACTATACGGTATATAGATTCCTTTGATATCACAATATTGCACATAATAATTATTAAAAGTTTACAGACAATAATTATTGTTGTCTATGCTCTGGTATTTTTTTTTTCTATTTTAGTATCAATTTAAAACCAATGTATAAAACGTAATATAATAATAAAACATTAAAGTACATAACTTATTATATTTAATACATTTTGGTGATAGATTTATAGTGTTATCTGAGTTTTGTATTTTACATTATTCGACCATTCAGAATTACTAAAAAGTTCGTTTTTATTTACCAGATTATAGACTAAGTGAATCAAACTTTCACAGAACTAACTTTTTGAAAGTACTCGCAAAGTTTGGAAATACGCACAGTACGTTACTAATATACAACATCGGTTGGGGAGTTCATTTTTTCATATATATATATTTTATATGTAGGTATATGCCCCTGCAAAGTCATTACAGATATATGTTTCAATTTTGTTTTACTTTGGTTAATCCTTCATATTCTATTTTTACGTATGCCAAAGTTTTGTTGCACATTATCATAGACAAAATATCTAAATATTTACGCCCGTTCCCAATATTCAGTCTAACTCCGGTTGTGGCCTACTTGAGATAAAAATCGTAACTATCGTTGACTTTTCTGTCCCAATAAAGTTATCGACGGGAAGTCACCTTACCCGTACACGCTGTCTGTCAATGGGAGGACGTATAGCTTACCAGCGATAGAAGTTTGTTTGGAAATTGCAATTCACGCGTCCTATATAAGACGATAAGAATGACTTATCGGGTATATTGGGACAGCTAATAACTAACAGTAGAAGTCATTTATCTCTATCTGTAGATAGTATATTGGGAACGGCCGTTAGTCCGTCACATATATCTTCCATACTATCCATGTTGCATATGTATTTGCCTGATACACGTTCTCTCATTAGTACTAGATATTGTTGGATACCCCTTGCTTAGCGTCGTTGTTGGCCTCGATGTGATTTGTCAGTGATCGTATAAACATATTTTTTTTTTCTTAATAGATCGTTCCAAATCTTGTGAGGATACTGAAGAACTTAATTCTCGCTGGATATTCGCCGGAGCATGACGTCAGCGGAGTCTCGGATCCCTTCCTTCAAGTGAGTTTAAACCGAGAATAATTAATTATGACTTATAGATATAAATAATGTCTAAACGAAATATTAAGGGTATCTTGTTGATATGAAGTTGATTATTAACCAAAATATTGGGTTTTTCTATTCATTTTTACATTACTCCATATCGTTATAAATATTGATTATGATCAATTAAAAATATTCGAAAAATTCTAATTACAAAACTATCGTAAATATAAATTTTATTAAATTACAGAAGCTTTTCGTCTGCAAATATTATAATTATTTTAGAAATGAATAAATATCCATTCTGTGTTCTATAATTGTTACCTATATGTCACATTTTATCAGTTTATAAAAAAGTACGTGTGAAGAAAAATGAAATTTACATTGTTTCCGTATTGTTTTATAGAATTCCATATTTCATTTTATAATTTGACCCATAGGCGATATTTAATAAGAAATAATCAGTATCCAAATGATGTGATTTTAATTGAGTGTAAATTCCGGTAAGTTTTGTCTTCAGATTTGTAATCAATTCGACACTGGTTTGCCTTTACACGAGACATGCTTAGTCTACTCGCCAAATTCTGGCACGAGTCACAACATTTAAATAATTTTGGATTTTTGCAAAATAACACCTAATTCGTTAAATTTCCAGATGTGAATCAAGCGAAAGTACTATATACAATTGATATTAAATTATATATTATTATAATCTATATGATAAAAAACCTATTTCAGGTTAAAATCCTTCGCCTCCTTCGAATACTGGGCAAGAACGATGCGGAGGCGTCCGAAGCGATGAACGATATCCTAGCTCAGGTCGCGACCAATACGGAGACAAGTAAAAACGTTGGCAACACCATCCTGTACGAAACTGTGCTCTCCATCATGGACATTAAGTCTGAGAGTAGCTTGCGCGTGTTGGCCATCAATATCCTGGGAAGGTTCCTGCTGAATAACGACAAGAATATCAGATATGTGGCGTTGAACACGCTGTTGAGGACTGTGCATGTTGATACGTCGGCTGTGCAGAGGCATCGGACCACCATATTGGAATGTTTGAAGGTAAGTAATAATTAAGGAAGTTATTAATTATAAATATGGTAGAGATTAATAAAACTCATCCATTGATCGTGATAATACAACGTGAAAAAAGTATTCTTTTATTGGGGCAATCAGCAAGTAGATGTAGACCCTAAAATTATAGTGTATGCAAAACGTTAGATTATTCTGTTAGTCCTTAATTAGAATTATTGAAATCAAATCAATTTATCCATGTAGGTCACGGAAATTACACTTATGAATGTCAAAAAAAGAATTTCTTATTGAATCTACTGCTACTTCGTAAAGGGTTGTGCTTATGAGAAGTAGCAAGAAACTCATTGCCACTCTTTCACTCAATCAAGATTTACATTTTCATCGATTTACATTATTTTGTTATTGAACTTCTAGTTACAATACTTTTTATACTTAAATTATTAATACTAATTAAGACTGAATTTTAATTTAGTTTAATCATTTATGCATTAGTTTCGTTGAGGCAATTATAAGAATGTCAAATACTATCCGCCCGCCGTGACATTAAAATTATCGGATCCTTTGCGACGAACACGTGTGGTGAGTTAATTAATCGAATATCAGGTGACGCACCACCTACGCCTGTCATGTACGAATCGTATATTCGTAGAATGAAAATTCACGCAAATGTTACCACCGTCACCTCACATAATTTTCAGGACCCGGATGTTTCTATCCGGCGGCGCGCCATGGAGCTCTCGTTCGCGCTGATCAACAGTCAGAACATCCGCGGGATGATGAAGGAGCTGCTAGCCTTCCTGGAGCGCTCGGACGCCGAGTTCAAGGCGCAGTGTTCCAGCGCGATGGTGCTGGCAGCCGAGCGATACGCACCCTCCAGCAAGTGGCATCTCGACACTCTGTTCCAGGTGTTACTCAAGGTACACAAATCTATTACTATAAATTTTAACATACTTTATATTTATAATACGATATCCGATGCGGGGTTCGAACCCGTTCACAGATGAAGCCACAACCTGAGAGTTGAGCAAAGTATTCAAGATTTTATGACGATACGTCAGTCGAACGGTTAACTCAGTTGGTTAGAGCACTGGCACGGAACGCCAGACGTCGTGGGTTCGAGCCTCGCATCGTTCATAAAATTTTGTTTTCAAATTTTATTTGTGTATTAATCCTAGATGTGAGGGTTGTCATTTTAAAAACATAACAAATTAATTATTGTGAAAATGAAAAATTCTGATTAAATACCATATAATTTATTTATACGTCCAAATTCTGGATAAAGAAGTTATGAAAGGTCTGGTGTCAGTAGTTTATATAGAAGATAGAACTTCAAACCTCTTGCAGCTTGGAGACTGTTGTGTAGTATGGGGTCGTGTGTTGTCAGTGTACATCTTCAGTAATGCTCATCCTGTGCAATGAAAGACCTAAAGCAATGATGAATCACATCGTCACTACACCACTGAGTGGGTCGTCACTTTTCGTCATTTTTTTCATTTATTGCATCCTTCAGAGGTTTTGCAACAACTTGTTGTTCTAGAAACAATCTTCGCCAAACAAAAATTTCATAAATTGACTTAGCTTAACATTACTGTGCTTACACATACATACACACATTATCTAGAATCTTTTATGACAATAAGGGACGAGCCAAGCAGGACGTTCAGCTGATGGTAATGTGGTAATTGATATGCCCCGCTCATTACAATGCAGTGGCGCTCAGGATTCCTGAAATACCCAAAAGTTCTGAGCGGCATTACAATTGCGCTTGTCACTTAGAGACATAAGAAGTCTCGTTTGCTCAGTAATTTCACTAGCTACGGCGCCCTTCAGACCGAAACACAATAATTGTTACACATTCCTTCACGGCTGATGTAATCTAGCCGGCAACCTCTATATCGCGATGTGTGGTGGCAGGCCGGCAACTACCTGCGCGACGACACGGTGTCCAACACGCTCCAGATCATCTCGGGTGCGCCGGCCGAGCGCCAGGGCTACGCGGCCATGCGCCTGTGGATCTCTCTGGAACGCTCCGCGGTGTGCGGGGACGGCACCGAGAAGCAGCCGCTCTTACAGGTCACTGTCTGTTGGATTAATACAATAAAAGGCATTTATTTTCTCAAAATTGGACGTAGTTCCAAGCCACAAACAGTACATTTTAAGGAATTCGTGTTTATAGTTTAACAAACATTAGTGTATTCCATACATGTGTGTTGGGCTGCTAAGTCATGATGTCATTTAAAGAGTGACAGTGGGGCTGCCATTTTTTGTCAGTCCGTTAATATGAATGACGTGACCAGTTTTGTGTTATTAACTCAATTTCAATATGATTGTGGTTTGGAACGTTTTTCTGATATTACGTCCATTGATATCATTTCTAATATACTAAAACTACTATCGCTTCGGAAACAATTGGCCCTCTGAGAGAGAAGAAGCAGCGCAAGAAACTCTCCAACCATTCTTTTTTTGCGCTCTTTTTAATAAAAAATATACAATATTGTACTGTCATTGCTATTGGTTATAAAATAATGATAATCTAGTCCCAAGCTGTCGGATCACTATTCAGCTGTAGAGTAATAGGATTTACGACAGAGCCATTTTTTAATAAAACATTTAAATTTATTTATTGATAATGACTGAACAGTGGCTGGGACTTTATTATAATTGTATATACATTTACCCTTAAAGCTTACGTATCTTATGAAGCCTACTAGAATTGGTTACAAGCAATTCCTTATTTCTAGTGTTATAATAATGAAATTCACTATTAAGAGCAATAAGTTATAAATGTACTGACAATGAACAGTCATAATATTTATTTCTTTAAATTATTCTTTGAGAGACTGTCTATAATCAAGCTGATATACAGCACGAACAGCTCCATTTATATAATTGGATAATAATACCGTTGGATAATGGAACTGAAGGCTATATAAAATGTGAGGAAATGTGTGTGCACTTATGGTGTGTGTGTGGTGTGTGTCGGTTCTCTCTGCATCTTCTATCGCATTTATCATGGGGAGTGCTCAGAGGAGCTGTTCGGGTTGATTCCAGCGGCCGAATTCCACCACCGAACATTACGTGCAAAGTACTATCCGCATCACGTAGACCATGGCATTCCACAACCGCGCGTTTTGTTCGAAATTTCTTGCCTCGCACAGCCACTTTGTGGAATCAACTACCGGCAGCGGTCTTCCCGAACAGATACGACTTAGGGACCTTCAAGAAAAAAGCATACTCCCACCTTAAAGGCCGGCAACGCATTTCTTGACACACCTGTTGTTGCGGATGTCAATGCCTCACCTCTCCCCATCCCGTGAGCCTCTTGCCCGTTTGCCCCCTCTCATATAAAAAAAGAAAACTTATACTGTTGGATGTTCCAATGTGATTAAAGGCATGATAAGAAAAGTTCCATCTTTATGTGTAGGAAACAAGATAATAGGGATTTTTTTTAAATAAATTTCAATACTACCAAAATTTCAAGTAAGCTAAGTAGAAAAAAGTTACAAAACTAAGATAAATCAATACGGCTAAGCTACTATGAATGAACTATGAATAGTGTCACAATGAATAACACTTTGTATACTCTTTTATCAAATAAATAAATTTAAATAAAAACAACATGGATATCCAACTTTATTATATTATATGACGACCTGTATAGCCGAGTGGTTAGCGATCCTACCTATAAAGCTAGAGGTCCCGGGTTCGAATCCCGGTAGGTGCAAGCATTTATATGGTGAATATGGATGTTTGTTTCCGAGTCGTGGATGTTTAAATGTATTTATGTATGTTTATATGAATTTATGTATGTTTAAGTAAGTATATTGTATTAAATATATCATTGTTGTCTTATGTGGGGTGCAGGTGGCGGCGTGGACGATAGGCGAGTACGGGGACATGCTCGTGTCAGAAGCTAGCAGCGCCATCTCTATGGTGGACGACGACGGTGTTGGTGAGTCATGCTTACCTTGTTCTAGTTCACTGTTTACTGAGTAGTAATTCAACACCTTTCCCATAACAACCCTTCGCGGCGCCCTTGGTTCGCCTCTAGCGCACGATACCGACGAAAATGACGCTATGTCGGGTATTGAAGTAACTACAATAGAGGCAAAACTAGAAGTGGTATTTTGTATTTCTATAACTATTTATTTAAACTATCTCGATTTAACCTTCCGTGAACCACGTGGACACATAATAATTCCATATTTTTAACCGACTTCATAAAGGAGGAGGTTCTAAATTCGTCGGTATGTTTTGTTATATTTCTATTGTCTATGAAATATATTTTTTTTACTACGAAGGTACTTCGCATCACTCAGAATGCCATCCATCGATCTTTCTTCTATCGCATTCTGAACATCTTGTTACAGATCTTGGCACCTTGGTGGTTCTACAGGTGTTTCACCAAGTAAATCATTTATTTAGCAGTTTCTCAAGTTCTCTTCAAATAAAGTTATTCCCGAATCACAAATAAAATTCTTCCTGTTGTTAATTTTCTGTACTTCGGTGTTATTATTGAACATAAATAAAAATCATAGTGTTTATTAGACAAACCTGTTTAAAAAAAAACAATTTAAAAATTAATGTTACTATCATCATTCATGCTTCTGTGAATGTTAACGATTTCCACACTGGTGCATGTGCCTTTACCCTTGCTCTTAACTAAGAACTTAAATCACAGACACTACATTACTTACTTTTTAAATACAGTGAATAACCGAGAAAACTTTAAATTACAGATGAGTTTGTTCGTCCTTCAGAAGAGTATGTGATAGACATATACCAGAAACTGTTGTGGTCCATACAGCTGTCGATCACGACTAAAGAGTACCTCCTCCTGTCGCTGGCTAAGCTGTCCACGAGATTTGTCACTACACCCAGTCAAGAGTAAGTTGACGCTGCATTTAAAGAAACAAGTCTCCTTTGCACAGGATGCCGGCTAGATTATTGGTACCACAACGGCGCCTATTTCTGCCGTGAAGCAGTAAACACAATAACGCTTACGTTATTGTGTTTCGGTCTGAAGGGCGCCGTAGCTAGTGAAATTACTGAGCAAATAAGACTTAATATCTCATGTGTCAAGGTGACGAGCGCAGTTGTAGTGCCGCTCAGAATTTGTGTCTCTTTCAAGACTCCTGAGCGGCACTGCATTTGTAAAAGGTAGCGCGAATCAATTGCCAACAGCTGAACGGCTTGCTCGTCTCGTCCGTTATTGTCATGAAAAGAAATTCTTTTAAATATAATTTGCAAGTTTAGAGAAATAAAAATTAACTTTACCCCACTCCAGACCACCAAAAACGTGTAATGATTTTGACGCTTTAAATTTAAACCCGCAAAAGACAAAATAATAATTAAACATGCAGTTTCTCGTACTGGATAAATTAAGAATTAGTTTTAATTATTAATTCCAAACCATTTAAGGTTTCAAAATAAAAACTTATCTATAAATAAGTTATGTCATTTCTATTACCACTTGACGGTAATAAAAAAACAAATTACTAAGTTCATTATATATATATAATATTAATAATATTGACACACTTTTTACACAAATTATCTTGCCCCAAATTAAGCATAAATAGCCTGTGTTATGGGTTGCAAGACAACTATATATTTAATACAATATACTCACTTAAACATACATAAATTCATATAAACATACATAAATACATTTAAACATCCATGACTCGGAAACAAACATCCATGTATATATATCCATGATTTATAATAAGGTAATTAATGTTATGTTTTTCAGTAAAATACGCGTGATTATCGATACATTCGGCTCACACATTCACATCGAGCTGCAGCAGCGAGGTGTGGAACTCTCACAACTGTTCAGGTATTATTTCATCATTTACTGCTTCTAGACCAATGTGTAAGTAGGTTCTATTCTCACTCTATTAGCGGCAAGCTATAATAGTGACTGTTTTAACACCATGATATTTCACTAAAATTAGCATCTATATTTGAAATATTAATATTCCTTCTTTTGGAAATCATCATGTATACAGTTTTGTATTTTGTGTTACAGCTATCATAATGTGTCACTAGTATTTGGCTGCGTGCTATAATATATTATGTTTATCTACACACATGCTTTAAATCTTATATTATAGATTCTGAAACAGTTAGCTTATTGCCAACATTAAAACACCCAATGTTCTAATAACCAATACATCATCCAAACGAGTGTTGTAATGTTGTACTGAATTTCATAACAACACTCCTATGTTTCTTTTTATCCCTTCATGCGCAAAGAGTTTCAACAGACAGCCACATTCTTGTTGCTCGATGCGTGGTATCTGTATGAATTTCAAAAAAAGAACATTTTTGTTTAGGTTTTCCACACTCCCAGAACGTCGCGCGCCGTAAAAAAATAGGTTATTTGAATCCCCGCCATTTTTATTGTTTTGTTTACAAAAAATGAGCTGTGTATTTTAAACGCTGCAAAAGAACATTATATTCGATTGAATTTTAATTATTGTACTATACAAAATGTAAATTATTACTAAAATAAATAGTTGTTTCATTAATACTTAGTTTATTTGTATATAATCAGTAATGAATGATATTAGGTTACTACTAGGACTGGTGTTCTAATGCAGTAAGCTAACTGTTCCAGAATCTTTTAGAGGATTCATATTTTGGGTGTAGATAAAGTCTTGTATGCAACTGTTGATAATTAGGTATTAAAACACTCATGTGATACTATTATATCATGATAAATCCACATTCGTGTTTTAATACCTCTTATAACACAACAGTTGCATAAATAACTATTAAGATGCGTGTAATTGTTACTGTGTTTTTACATTAGTTTTTGCATAATAGTTTCATTTTTATTATTATTTTAGCTAACCCGACGTTTCGTGACCTTTTTTAGCAAAAATTAATGTAAAAACACAGTTACAAAAACACGCTTAATCTTAATCCTTTAAAAAGTGTTTTATTTATATCTAAAGTTGTATTTCACAGCCGCTATACACATTACATAGGTGACAAATAATGTGATATGGACTGATGCTGCTCTTCAACCAAAGATGTGAAGACGTGTAAACTCAGCCATGAAGCAATCAGTCCGTTTCCACTAATCCTAAACTATGTAGCGAAGCGAGTGAAATGTGTTTTTTTCGGTGACAAACGCTATGGTAGGTTCTTCGCTCTGCACTCAGCTACACGCCCGGATAATCGATAGCACGCATCAGGCTTACTGATTGTTACAATATAGTTAGCAACTATTACTAGACGAAGGGTTTTTATGAAAACAGACTATAAATTTAAATTTAATTATTATTTACAACCTTCTATAGTTGTTGGAAATTACTACTTAAGACATATTTCGCATGGCATTATCAATGTAAATATTGAATATTCTAAGTTTTGTGTTTTAATTCGCGCAAACTACAAAATGTGGTAGAGAGTTCAATTTTTTTTTTGTAGGTACTTCTTTAGGCGCGTTATGAAAAATTGATGAGAGTGAAATTTTAAGATGCGCGCGCATCACTTTAACACTTAAGTAACAGAGTGAAGTTGGTTCCTAAAATTTTCTGACGTGTGCGACATTTATTTTATTTGGTTTTTTCGTCCATTCACAGCTGTATTTGATATTTAATAATTAATTGTCAAAGCCATCTTTGCAAGATTTTTACACTATTGTTCTCTCTACAAGCTTTGTTCCGCCAAAGAAGTATAACTTCTTGCGTGCATGCATTACACGCACACTTTTTTTTATATGATATGTATCGTGTTGTTAGACAATACGCTCACCTCCGCGGCGCGTTACTGGAGCGCATGCCCGCCATGGAGGCGGCCGCCACCGCCGAGCGAGACGCAGACACTGACACGGGCGCACAGACCACGCCCCCTGCCGACACCAGCGATGCGCACCAACAGGTACCGACACCCCGCCATCAGGCGATCCCTCCAGAACATATTCGAGGCAGTCAGTCAGTTGGCTGTTAATCGTTCACCGCAATGTGCGTGCCGTTTTTGTTCTAGTTTTTAACCGACTTCAAAAAGGAAGAGGTCAATCGACTCGATTCGATCGATTTTTTTTTTAGTATGTACTCGGAGATTTATGATCCGATTAATGTAATTCTCCTTTAGTTCGATGCGGAATAGATGCCAATTTTATATAGTTAGGCCCAGTAGTTTTCATTTTATGAAAATTTTTGTCAACCTGGTTGTTTGTTTTTTGTGTATGGCTTTTTTAGGAGTTTTCATTCAGCTTGATTATATATTATTTTTATTAACTGACCCTAAAAAGAAATAATTAAAAAAAAAGTGAAAAGTATCAAATAACTAAAAATGTAATATAATACACTTCTTATGCAAACCTTTACCTTTAATATTAATAACATTCTATTATTTTTTATACTGTAATTACACATATTTGATTCTTACCTGAACTACTCAACCAATGATCCTAATATTTGGACACTTTTCAGGGATATAGAAAAGGTATTCGGTGCATTTTGACTTCGAACGTCGCTGGGTTGTAGAAAAAAAGGGAAATAACATGTGTGTGTGTAACGCGTATGGGAAAAAAGAAGATCCTTATTTGGACTTCTGACACTAGACCGTGTGTCATGCGTTTCTTTACAATAATAATATGTACAAATTAAACTTGAAACCAAAATTAAGAAACGATGCGATACTCAAACCCGCGACCTCTCTGGTTCCGTCCGAGCGCTCTTTCACTGAGCCATAAAAAAGAATTATCAAATTGTTAATTAATTATCCAAATAAAGCATTAAAGTTTTAAGAAGTACCCATCTGAAATTGTAACTTTAAATAATTAAATTCGTTTTTTGTCACTAACTGAAAATTACCTGTAACACCTATTTGAATTATTTCAATAACTATGTTGAAATATTTTCTTGATTTTATATCTAAATTTTATCTAAAAATATATGTAATATATATATATTTTTTCTTTTTAGGGGAGAGGTGTAATGTGTGTAACACCTTAATACATCTATACACACACACACACACTCATCTCTCCAACTAGTATAAAAGATCTGCATAGCATAATAAAGTAGCTTATTATCGCAGTCAGACTATAATCATTTCAATACCCGAACCTCCAACATCGTAAACCGTTCGAGTGACGATTTCGTAAATCTTGGTCTTGTCTTGTTCAACTCTCAGGCTATGACTTTCATCTACAAGATCTACTTTACAGTTGATAACCTTCTCAATATTTTCATATTAGGAATATGACTTGACATGTCGCTCTTTCAAATCCAAACAATTTGTTATTTTCAAAGTTTGTCATCTTTAAAAAAAATAACAGATTGTTTATAGTAATTTATTAGGAAATACGATCAAAAGGGTTTTTAAGCTTCTAAGAATAAATTTCAAACAACACAAAGACTAATATTCGAATAGAAATCGGGCAGAGTAACGTCCTAACTAGTCAACAGTTGCAACGAAAATGTGTCGACGCTAGGGAGACGTCGCCTTTTATAGACGTCTTCACCCTATCTACCTGTCACTATTTAAATAATTACTTACTACAAACAATCAAGCGAAAACGGACAGAGTTTCGGTGAGATGTTCACAGTCCGACGACGAACGAAATAATCGTCACCAACTGTTCTGCTACCGCTTATATAGCGGTCTGTCGGCTGCTAGTGGGCAGACGTGACGTAACGTCTTGAAAAATTTCTTGTGTTTCTAAGAATATATTAATTTGATATATAACAATTTCAAATACTTTTGTTTGTTGCACAGAATGCACTGCTGGATCTAATAAACGGATCGGAGCCGCTCTCCAATGGTGACCTTGACCTTTCACCAACGAGGACGGACATTACCAACACCGCTAATAACAACACGACCACCAATGTAAGTTTGTTATCACAATATCACCGACACAGGCTCAAGTGGCCTGCTTTCAGTATGGATTGCTTTAAGTTGTAACTGCAATCTTAACATTGTTCAAACATTTTGTTTGATACCCAGAGCATTAAGGGATAAGACGAGCAGGACGTTCAGCTGACGGTAATTGATGTGCCCTGCCCATTACAATGCAGTGCTGCTCAGGATTCTTGAAAAACTCAAAAATTCTGAGCGGCACTACAATTGCGCTCGTCTCCTTGAGACATATGATGTTAAGTCTCCTAATTTCAAACAGAAACATAATAATGATGCTTTACAAATTACTCATAGTCTACCATATATGGTACCCATAATCTAGCCGACTTCCTGTGCAAAGGAGCCTGGTTGCAAGTTGACTGCTACTTGGCATTCTTGAAATTCCTAGTTCTGATCGGCATTGTGATTGCTCTCGTTTGTTTGTTACATAAAAGTTAATAATATTTTGATGTCAATGAAATAACCACTGCGACTTCGAATATAAAAAGTGCTTTAGAGAGAGAAGATATTTTGAATTCGGGCGCTGTAACACTCAAAATTTCTAATCGTGGTATCTTACCCAACAATCATCTTTTTTTTAAGTATATATTTATTTAAAAGTCGGATATATTATAATTTAAATATTGTCCGGATTGCTAACATGCCGGTCATCGCTGATTCACATCTCTATGCGAAAACGGGACACCCCTATCTTTCGATCGCGCTGTTCGGTCGGACACGCACAGCGATACTAATCTCTCGGCCGGTGGGCGGTGACAATGAACCCAATGTTTCACCAACTTACAGGATGTTCAAAAAGTGCTATTTAAAAATAATTAAAAAAGTATATATTTTTCTTCGTTCTACAAAACCTTTTACATTCGTTCTATAATTTTGTGCATTTAAAAAAATCAGTTGGACTTATGTTCTTTATTCAGGATATACTGGATTTGCTGAGTGGTCTCGATCTCAGCACGCCAGCGGTTGGGCCGACCGCGGTGAGTCTCACCAACAACAACATCACAAACACAAGCCCGGTGTCGTTACTGGACGGTCTGTTCGCGACACCGATGCCCACGCAACTACCCGGTAAGTCAGTTTGTAATGTGGGACTAATTTCACTAAGATCCACCATTAGCAAATTTTCTGAAAATTGTGACTCTCAAAATGTAAAGACCAGAAACTGTTTAAGCCTCTAATCCTTAATATTATTAATAAGAACATAACATTCTGTCATACATTAATCTCTCACACATGTCATGCTTGATAAATTCGTAATTAAATGTCGATAAAAGGTGATATATAACCCCAGCACGTTCAAACAGATAACGATTGTGTGACCTCAGCAGACGATTGGTATGTTTTGAAATGTCTGCCTGGGACATGTAGGAGTTGCGCCGGCGCGTCCTGTATTTCCATATTTTTCCCCATTCACTTTCGAGCATTATTCGGTTTGCGTGTGATGATAACCATTTTAGACTTAGTTCAATAAACCAATTGTTCTCGTTTAACTTTTGAACCGTACTTAAATCTATGCGGCAACCATAACACCGTACATCGTGGTCCTTCGAGCCGAATCTGAACGTAACTATGACGACTCTTAAGACGGCGGCGTCCTGTACCTCTTAACGCGCTAGGGGAAGGGTCTCTAACCTAACCACAGTAGGTTAGGTTAGAGATTGTATACTTTTAAAACGAGCTATTCGTATCATCTATATATTAAGAACAAGAGTGTCATTAATAAAGAAATTTAAGCAAATAAATATTTTGACTTTGATATCGCAGTACATATATACCTTGTTTATGTAAAAAAATATATATATTCGTTTAAAAAAATAGTGACACTCATAATGTAAATACTAGAAATAGGGATAAGTTATGTAAGTCGACTTCATAAAGTCACAAATTCATTCAGAGGTCTATGTATACGTTTTTACAAAAAGATTCCTGTTGACATACAGAACATATCTTTAAACGAATATAAATCAGTTCTGAAGAAAAATTTGTAGACAAAAAAGTACTATAAAATAATTTGGATATAAATAACCCTAAGGACTGAGCTGTAACATGTCTGTATCAGATTGATAAATGTAATTATAGTAAGATAATTGAAATGATAAGAAAGCCTTAAGGGTTTGAGCTTTGAATTCATCTTAATAAAAATGTAAATTTAAACAAAATGGTCAAATTGTAAGTAAAAGGCATTTAGCGAGCATTGCATAAAATGTAGATGAACATTCTTTTTTGTTATTTGGTAGAGTTCTACAGGCATCGTCACGCTCGCTTAATACCACTGCTTGTGGCGGCGACGTGGAGCGGGTCGTTCCCTTCTCTAAAATATGGTCGAGGCAGGCGATATCAAGATTTCTTTTTTTGTCTTTATTATTATTTTTTTAATTAAATTTATTCTATATATATATATAAAGTACACGTGTCAGAAGTGAAACCTGCATTTTTTTATGGAATAGGAGGACCGCCGATGATCACCGCCGCCCACATACTCTTGCAACACCAGAGGAATCACAGTACGGTACCCATGTCGTATCGTCCCGGAAACACCGCACAAGGAAGCTCATTCCACAGCTTTGTAGTACGTGGAAGAAAGCTCCTTGAAAACCGCACTGTGGAGGATCGCCACACATCCAGATGGTGAGGATGATATCCTAACTTGTGGCGTATCGTGCGAAGGTGGAATTCGGCGGCAGGAATCAGGTTAAACAGCTCTTCGGAACACTCTCCGTGATAAATGCGGTAGAAGACACACAATGAAGTGACGTCTCTACGCAACGCCAAATGATCCAGCCATTCACAGAGCACTGGGTCCCCGACAATTCGGATTGCTCTGCGTTGCACGCGGTCAAATGGATCGAGCTGATACTGGGGTGCGCCAGACCAGAGATGACAGCAATACTCCATGTGTGGCCGGACCTGCGCTTTGTAGAGCGCTAGAATGTGGGCTGGCTTGAAGTATTGCCGTGCTCTATTAATGACGCCCAGTTTCTTCGAAGCCAATTTGGCTTTGCCCTCCAGATGGCCACAAAATTGGCTATCACTCGAGATTTCGAGACCTAGTGTTCCGGTACTAGGCATAAGACTGTAAGGGTTGTCGAAGAGCGTTCAAATTCAAATTCAAAAACACTTTATTCATGTAGGTCACAGAAATGACACTTATGAATGTCATAAAAAATATAAAAATATTGTTTCTTATTGAATTTACCGCTACTTCGTAAAGGGTTGAGCTAATGAGAAGAAGTAGCAAGAAACTCATTGCCTCTCTTTTAAGTCAAGATTTACATTTTAGTTGTTATACAAATCATTTCAATTATAATATATGCAAAGTGACGCAACAAAATACTCAAATGTCAAAAACTGAAAGGCTTACATGAGTAAGTCAAAAAAAGAAAAAAAAGTAAATTAATACTTATAAGAAGAGTTATTGAGTATAGTAGATGCATCAATCCACACATACCGTAAATAAATAGAGGCATTGTGTGAGCATTTCATAAGATAAAATATATAATAACTTTAACTTTAAAGGAAATAATAATAATAAAAAAACACATCAAGCAGACCTCCCGGTAAAAAGATCATCCAGCCCCCACGAGTAGCACCCGTTCACGAGCATGACGCATGGACCAGCCATCGCCTCCCTCGACCATATTTTAGGGATGGGAACGACCCGCCCCACGTCGCCGCCACAAGCAGAGGCATTTAAGTGAGCATGATTAAATCTACCGAATAACAAAACAATTCAAATTCATCGACATATTATGCAATACTTACTAAATGCCTCTACTTACAATTTTGTTTCAAATTACAAAACTCATGATAATGATTATTAAAATTGATTAAAAAACAGAAACAATATTAATATTTAAATTATATAACTATAATGACATTTATCAAACTAAGACAGACATGTAACAGCCCAGCAGCTCAGTCCCAAGGGTTCTTTAGATCCAGATATTCAGATATTTTATAGTACCTTTTTGTATACAACTTTTTCTTTAGCACTGATTTATATTCATTTAAAGGTAAGTTCTGAATGTCAATAGGGAATTATAAAAACGTATACACAGACCTCTGAATGAATTTGTGACTTTTTGGAGTCGACTTACATGAACAGCAAGCCTATCCCTATTTCTAGTATTGACATTATGAGTGTCACTAATTTTTTTAAACGAATTTATATTTTTTTTTACATAAACGGGGTTTTCATATATGTATTGCGATGTCAAAGTCAAAACTTTAATTTCCTTAAATTTTTCCCTTAGTTACACTCTTGGTCCTAATTTATAGATGGCACGAATAGCTCGCTTCTGCAGTGTGAAAATGGTGTTAACATCGGCAGCATGTCCCCAAAGTAAAATACCGTATGTCATCAGACTATGAAAATAACTGAAGTAGACCAACCTCGCGGTATTTTCATCCGTAAGTTGCCGAATTTTTTAACTGCGTATGCTGCAGAACTAAGCTTTTTCGGCCAAATTCATAATATGAAGACCCCTCTGAAGTTTGGTATCTAAGGTAACCCCTAAAAATACGGTTGTATCTACAGGTTTCAACTCATCGTCTTTTACTACAATATTTGTGTCAACCTGTCTAACATTAGGCAGGGAAAATTTAATACATTTGGTTTTTTTCATTAAGAAGGAGATTATTCGTAGTGAACCATTCCACTACTTTGGAGATAGCATTGTTAACGTCATCAAAAGCAGTATGCTGTCTATGTAGTTTAAAAAGTAAAGAAGTATCATCTGCAAACAATACTATCTCATGTTTATTTTGTACAAAGTATGGTAAATCATTTATATATACAAGGAATAGGAATGGCCCAAGAATCGAACCCTGTGGAACGCCCATGGTAATGGGAGATCCAGCTGACCTCTTACTGTTCACTTCAACCATCTGTAACCTGTTGATACGACAAATGGATTTTTTTTTTGTGGTAATCGCGCAAACTTGAGTCTTCTGGGGGTTCAATTGGACAAGGTTCAGTTAACCCCATTCCGCTAGCCAAGACAATTTACTGTATAGGTAGTATGGTGTTTTGGATTTTATTACACCGAAAAGCATAACTGCAAAATGAACTTTTCTGCGGCAACTCATTTTAAGAACGCCGGTATCGTTCAAAAACGGAGTTATATGGGATCGGGCAGGTATGTCCCAGCAGTAGCGTGCACACGCGTTTTGTACACGTTGTATTGCTTTCCTAGAGCGAGCCAGTAATCCATCCCCATACACCACGTCTCCGAAATTCAGTTTTGACAAAATAAGTAAATCGCATAGTCTAAGACGTAACTGAGTACTAATGTTATTTCTTATACGATAAAGTGTTTTAAGTCGATAGTAACAGTTGGCTATAGTATTATTCACATATTTGTCGAACCTCAAACTCTCGTCAAAAATGATGCCTAGATTACGAGCCTCAGAAACACGTTCTATACTTTTATTTCCAATTTTAATATGGAGATTTAGGCGCTCAGTCTTTTCGATTGAGAAGGCGTCCCCAGTAGCATGTATTTAGTTTTCTCAGGGTTAAGTACCAATGCATTTCTTTCTGACCATTTTGCTATACTATTGAGATCGTTGTTTAATTGCTCTATAGCCAAGTGTGAGTGATCGGAATGGAACGATAATATGTATAATTGAAGGTCATCGTCAAAAGTCGTGGTTCCGTCCTCCTGTACAACTGTAACCACTTGAATCCGTTTTCCTAGGTAGCTGGTGAACCACTGCATGACCGTGTCACTGAATCCATACTACAGAGCTTGGTATAAAAATATCCATACCCTGCAGTATCACATCGCATACTGCAACGGCGGCAACAGGCACTAGGATCATCCGAAGAGAAACAAACCTTGCCCCAATAGGTAGGATGCAAAAAAGGAACGCATCCTATCCCAATCTGCTGACTTGTAGTGCCAAACACGGCGGGTCGCTGGTGGTCTGCGACGTTGGCGTCGGATGGGCACTACACTCCTGACCAGGCAATGGTCGGACGTTCCGAAGGGGGCGTCGACAGAGACCTGGTAACTATGGGGATGTGTAGTCAGCAAAAGATCTAATAAGGACGGCGTGTGGCTATCCACATCCGGGAGCCGCGTTGGCGACTCAACCAATTGGGAAAGACCATATGCCAATGCAAAATTATGCACACGCCTTGCGTAGCCTGTGGTACGTGATCCAAGCCATTCGGCATTGTGCCGGTTGAAATCACCCAAGACTACGATTTCAGCGGAGGGGAACTGTGCAAGCACGTCGTCAATTGCCGCTTAAAACACAGCCCATGAGATGATCGGTTTCTGCGTTACCACTATGGGACCTGTAAACACACGCATAGATGCGGACGCGATCCTCTAAATCTACGCGGAGCCAGAGAGTAGACAGGTTCCTACCCTTAAAAATTGCCGAGACGGCGACAGCAGATATCCTCCCTAACGTACACACACATCCCGGCATGAGGCAAAAAATTGTGCTCAATTTTGTACCCGGGGTACGTTAAATATGACGTATCGCTAGGTCGAGATATCTGCGTCTCCGTAAGGAAACACAAGGTCGACTCCGCCGTCTCAAGGCTTTGTTGAAATTGCTCGCGTGATGCCTTTTTTTTATTTACGGTATGTGTGGATTGATGCTTCTACTGAATTGTACTATTTGCATTTGAAGCCTACGTTATAAAATATTTTGATTTGATTATCATTACAATGTAAGAGGTTTCAATATGATGAACGTGTTACAGAGACGGTGATCCCCGCGTTGGACAAGAACGGCGTGTGCGTGGAGGTGGTAGTGCCGGGCGGCGGCTCCCCGGAGTGCGCCACGCTCACGGTGCGCGCGCGGTCCACGTGCCACACCGCGCTACCGGACTTCCTGCTGCAGGCTGCCGTGCCGCGGGTAGGGCTTAAAGTATACATAGGACAGGGTGCTACCACTACGTGGAGGTGGTGGTGCGCCACGCTCATGGTCCGCGCGCGGTCCACGTGCCACACCGCGCTACCGGACTTCCTGCTGCAGGCCGCCGTTCCGCGGGTAGGACTTGTAGTATACAGGGGGGGACAGGGTGCTACCACTACGTGGAGGTGGTGGTGCGCCCCGGAGTGCGCCACGCTCACGGTCCGCGCGCGGTCCACGTGCCACACCGCGCTACCGGACTTCCTGCTGCAGGCTGCCGTGCCGCGGGTAGGGCTTAAAGTATACAGAGGGGACAGGGTGCTACCAGTACGTGGAGGTGGTGGTGCGCCACGATCACGGTCCGCGCGCGGTCCACGTGCCACCCCGCGCTACCGGACTTCCTGCTGCAGGCCGCCGTTCCGCGGGTAGGACTTGTAGTATACAGGGGGGGACAGGGTGCTACCACTACGTGGAGGTGGTGGTGCGCCCCGGAGTGCGCCACGCTCACGGTCCGCGCGCGGTCCACGTGCCACACCGCGCTACCGGACTTCCTGCTGCAGGCTGCCGTGCCGCGGGTAGGGCTTAAAGTATACAGAGGGGACAGGGTGCTACCACTACGTGGAGGTGGTGGTGCGCCACGCTCACGGTCCGCGCGCGGTCCACGTGCCACACCGCGCTACCGGACTTCCTGCTGCAGGCTGCCGTGCCGCGGGTAGGGCTTAAAGTATACAGGGGGGGACAGGGTGCTACCACTACGTGGAGGTGGTGGTGCGCCCCGGAGTGCGCCACGCTCACGGTCCGCGCGCGGTCCACGTGCCACACCGCGCTACCGGACTTCCTGCTGCAGGCCGCCGTTCCGCGGGTAGGACTTGTAGTATACAGGGGGGGGCAGGGTGCTACCACTACGTGGAGGTGGTGGTGCGCCCCGGAGTGCGCCACGCTCACGGTCCGCGCGCGGTCCACGTGCCACACCGCGCTACCGGACTTCCTGCTGCAGGCCGCCGTTCCGCGGGTAGGACTTGTAGTATCCAGGGGGGGACAGGGTGCTACCACTACGTGGAGGTGGTGGTGCGCCCCGGAGTGCGCCACGCTCACGGTCCGCGCGCGGTCCACGTGCCACACCGCGCTACCGGACTTCCTGCTGCAGGCCGCCGTTCCGCGGGTAGGACTTGTAGTATACAGGGGGGGACAGGGTGCTACCACTACGTGGAGGTGGTGGTGCGCCCCGGAGTGCGCCACGCTCACGGTCCGCGCGCGGTCCATGTGCCACACCGCGCTACCGGACTTCCTGCTGCAGGCCGCCGTTCCGCGGGTAGGACTTGTAGTATACAGGGGGGGACAGGGTGCTACCACTACGTGGAGGTGGTGGTGCGCCCCGGAGTGCGCCACGCTCACAGTCCGCGCGCGGTCCACGTGCCACACCGCGCTACCGGACTTCCTGCTGCAGGCCGCCGTTCCGCGGGTAGGACTTGTAGTATACAGGGGGGGACAGGGTGCTACCACTACGTGGAGGTGGTGGTGCCGGCTACATTATGGCTACCACAACGGCGCCTATATCTGCTGTGTAGCAGTCATGTGTAAGCATTATCGAGTTTCGGTCTGATGGGCGCCGTAGCTAGTGAAATTACTGGCCAAATCAGACTTGACATCTTAAGTCCCAAGGTGACGAGCGCCATTTTAGTGCCGTTCAGAATTTTTGGGTTTTTCAAGAATCCTGAGCGGCACTGCATTGTCATGGGCAGGACGTATCAATTACCATCAACTGAACGTCCTGCTCGTTTTGTCCCTTATTTTCATTTAAAAAAAAATGCATCCGACACAATGGTGCCCTTATTTTCTTTGTATGGGACAAACAACCGTATGGCTCACCCCATCGTCCACACTCTCTTCCCAAACCATAGGAATCTGATAAGGGTTGACAGCATTTTAGGTGTAACATTTTTTTTCAAAGCGCCCATGTCGGATCGACCTGGAAACACTACGAAAGGGATTTCATTCCAAAGTTTGATTGTAGGAGCAAGAAAATACCACACTTCCAGCTGCAGGTGGTGTGGATGATTTTTAGCTTGCCGATTGTGGTGCTATCTTACCATGACATAATGGTGCCCTCGACTACCTAAATATTATTTGGTTTATTTTTTACTGCTTAATTTTTTTCTTCAAGTCTTTGGTGTTGTTTGTATCATAGTACTTAGAGATTCAAAAGCCATATACAGTAGGTATTGAAAATGGCACACACAGAAACAGCACTGACCACTAATATTATTATTATATTACTCCACTGTTTCCATGAAATGTATAAAATATAAATTGCACGATTTCCATAACTTCATAATAAACACTGGTGAACTGTACGGCATGTATTGTAAAACCTTATTTAAAATTTTCAGTCATTCCGCTTGGACTTGTTGTCACCATCGGGGACGGTGCTGACACCACAGGGAGAGATCACCCAAGTACTCAAAATTTACAACCCAACAAAGGTATGTTTTTTTATGGAATAGGAGGACAAACGAGCGTACGGCTCACCTGTTGTTAAGTGGTCACCGCCGCCCACAATCTCTTGCAACACCAGAGGTATCACAGGAGCGTTGCCGGGCTTTAAGGAAGGTGTACGCGCTGTTTTGAAGGTACCCATGTATTATCGTCCCGGAAACACCGCACAAGGAAGTTCATTCCACAGTTTTGTAGTACGTGGAAGAAAACTCCTTGAAAACCGCACTGTGGAAGACCGCCACACATCCAGATGGTGGGGATGATATCCTAACTTGTGGCGTATCGTGCGAAGGTGGAATTCGGCGGCAGGTATCAGGTTAAACAGCTCTTCAGAACACTCCCCGTGATAAATGCGGTAGAAGACACACAAAGAAGCGACATCTCTACGAGCGCTAGAATGTGGGCTGGCTTGAAGTATTGCCGTGCTTTTATTAATGACGCCCAGTTTCTTTGAAGCTAATTTGGCTTTGCCCTCCAGATTGGCAACCACTCGAGATTTCGAGACCCAGTATTCCGATACAAGGCATGTAAGGGAAGTGTTGTCGAAGAGCGGTGATACGACAAATGGGGTTTTTTTAGCGGTAAACGCGCAAACTTGAGTCTTCTGGGGGTTAAATTGGACAAGGTTGAGTTTACCCCATTCCGCGACTTTCTCAAGGGAGACCTGCATGGCCCGTGTATATGGCATCACCAGTGCTGTCGTCTGCATAGCAATGTATGTTGGAGGTGTCCAGTATATCATTGATATGCAGAAGAAACAGCGTGGGAGATAGCACACAGCCTTGGGGCACTCCACCATTCACGGGCTTCGGGTTCGAGCAATATCCGTCGACAACGACCTGTATGCTGCGCCCAGTGAGGAAACTGGATGTTCACTTGCACAAGCTCTCGGGAAGCCCAAATGATGGAAGTTTTAAGAGGAGCGCCTTATGCCATACACGATCAAATGCCTTCGCTATATCCAGGCTTACTGCCAGGCCTTCCCCATGCTTTGAATGGCCGCCGCCCATCTATGTGTTAGGTATACCAGAAAATCACCTGCCGACCGACCATGGCGAAAGCCGTATTGACGGTCGTTGATCAACTGGTGACCCTCTAGATATACCAAGACCTGGCGGTTGATTATGCTCTCCATGATTTCGAAGAGCAGGGAGGTAATAGCAATAGGCCTGTAGTTTGCCGGATCCGAACTGTCTCCTTTTTTTGGATCGGATGGACAAGGGCAGACTTCCATGAGTCAGGGACTACGCCTTTAGAATAAGAGTGCCGGAATAAACGCGTTAGCACCGGCGTCAACTCAGAGGCACACGTTCTAAGCACGATTGGAGAAATGCCATCCGGCCCGCTCGACTTCCTGAAGTCCAACGAAAACAGAGCTCGCCTAACAGTTTTCTGTCTGAACTGTACTTCAGACATAGAGCTCTGACACCGCGGGATGGTCGGCGGTGTTTTTCCGTTGTCGTCAAGAGTCGAGTTGAAAAGAGCGCACAGGAGGTCGGCTTTCTCTTTTGCCGTATGGGCCAGGGTGTCATTCCTCCTGTGCAACGGCGGCAGGGACGGCTGGTTGAAGTTACCAAGAGCAGCTTTCGACAACGACCAGAACTTGCGTGTTCCGGTATGGTAACTGGAAAGCTGCTCGCTGATTTTGACGACGTACTTCGATTTCGCACGGGCGATTTGCCGCTTAAAAAATCTGGAGGCACGGTAATATTTCCTCTTAAGAACTTTGCACTTCGGATCCTTTGTGCCCAGTGCCGCAACCCAAGTACGGTACGCCTGTTTTTGCAGCAATTGCTTTACTTGACGCATCGAACCAGGGCTGTGATTTGCCACCGATCGGTACTACAGAGCTTGGTATAAAAATATCCATGCCCTGTAGTATCACATCGGCTACTGCAACGGCGCAGGCACTAGGATCATCCGAAGGGAAACAAACCTTGCCCCAAGGGTAGGATGCAAAAAAGGAACGCAACCTATCCCAATCTGCTGGCTTGTAGTGCCAAACGCGGCGGGTCGCTGGTGGTCCGCGACGTTGGCGTCTGATAGGAGTGTAGTACTCCTGACCAGGGAATGGTCGGACGTTCCGAGAGGGGCGTCGACAAAGACCTGGTAACCGTCGGGATGTGTAGTCAGCAGAAGATCTAATAAGGACGGCATGTGGCTATCCACATTCGGGAGCCGCGTTGGCGACTCAACCAATTGGGACAGACCATACGCCAATGCAAAATTATGCACAGAACGCCCTGCGTAGTCTGGGGCACGTGATCGATGCCATTCGGCATTGTGCATTAGGCACGTTAAAGATGACGTATCGCTAGGTCGAGATATCTGCGTCTCCGTAAGCAAACACAACGCCGGCTGCGCCGTCTCAAGGTCGGCGTGGAGCGGGGTGCCGTGGTGTTACTACCTCGTTTGTTCTCGGTCATGCGCGGTTCTGTGTCCACCCCAGAATACGAAGGGCAGCCCGAGCGAGTGCTCGGGGAGGGATTCCCCGAGTCTGGTAGAGCCGGTACCCTTCTGGGGTAAAATCTCTTTCAGTTCCGCTGTCATATTCGGGTGGAGGGGGAAGGGGGGGGGGCTCCGGTCCTCGACACTAACATATGCGAAACATAGCCGCAGTAGGCCTGTTCTGTGCGAGTGTGTTAAGTAACCCGGACGAGTCTGGCCCGATTGTGCTGACGTCATAAGATGGCAACGTGACTCTCCCACTACTAAGAAGCCCTTTGTCGCCTCTTACGACACTCATGGGCCTGGCACTCCCTATTCTTTTTACGCCCAGGGAAAAGTACAAGGCAAAGAAGAAAAGTTTATGAAATTTTATTCAAATCTATTACATTGGTCCATCCAACACCGTAACTAGAGATGGATTAACTCAAGTTTTAAAACGCAAAAACAGTTCATGGCTTACTTGTATCTGGAAGTTTTAGTATCTTACTAAGAAAGTTTAATTTTGTATCGTTCTTTTTATCTTCAGGCACCACTACGTCTCCGACTGAGAATATCATACACAATGGAAGGCAATCCCATCTTAGAACAGACTGAGGTGAACAACTTTCCACCCGACCTCTTCAACTGACGAGTAGCCAACCCCGGCTACTGCTTCTAACCTGTACCTACCGAAGGAATGTCTCACATTGGAGTAAGCAGATCTTGACAACTTTAAAGTTATATAAATTTTATCGAATTCCTCCAAATCTAAGATATGTAAGTTAAAAATGTTAGGCAAAAACAGACAATTATTTTCAACTGCAGTTACTGTCCAACACAATTTTTATCAAAGTTTTATTTGAAAGACAGCAAATAATATTGATCATACATGTCAGTTGGTAATTAGACAGCTGTCAATCTATCAATATCTGTTGATGCAGTGTGAGTGTTCTGGAGTTGTAATCGAGCAGCTTTCACCCCTCGGTAATGTGGTGATGACTGATTGTCGAATAGATGATGTGGTTCAAAAGTTTCGGAGATACATTCAACATTCCATTAGGTTTATACACTTTTAAATTTATTGGTACGAGGGCCCAAACGTATCACATCCAGTATTACTCAAATCTCGCCTCGACCACAAGTTTCTACATCTTATGTACATATTGGGAATATTGATTGTATTGTATAGAGAATGGATAAAGTTGGATTTGTACTTAATTATTGCAATTAAATCTTGTTGATCAATAGCAAATTGGCGACGCTAATATAGTGTTTATTTATTGTAAGTATATTTTCTGAAATTACTTTATTATAATATTATTCACGTTCTTCTTAATTTATAACATTTATTTTATCTACTCGAACATTTATTGTCGGTTTGTGAAATGTTTTTATTTGCAAGACAAATTACTGTGTTGTAATAATTTTGTACAGAGTGTATTTTGTAGCTTTGTATGCCGTCAATTCTATAGTATTTGATCTAGTACGGTTCCTTGTAAGCTATGAAGATTTTAATCGATATGTAAATAAATAAGGCGTAAATATATATGTATAATGATTGAATAGTTTTATATAGCTGACGTTATTTTTAACAAAAACAATATGATTCATGTAATTAACCCGCAGCCGGCTTTTACTTTATAGAAATGCAAACTTGAGTTGTGTCTATGAGCTTGACGTTTTGGCAGAAATATTTGTTTGTTTCCCAAGTATTAATTAATATCAAGCACTCAATGAATAATATAATGTATATTGCAATATTATTATAATATAGTGTTGTTTGTTTATTTCCTACCGTAGAGCTTTGCAAATTTATATATTGCAATTTGGTGCTTCATTTTGATGTAAGTATTCTGAGTGAATAGAAGGCCCTCCACAACTTGAGATGATTTATGTAAAACTATGTGAGAGAGATGTACATAATGATATGATTTTATGTAAATTGGTTAATAAATATTTGAGAATGTTTATATAATCAATATTGGTTTTATTTTATTAAAAGAAGCTCTACTCAAGATATATTTAATTTATTTATAATTTGAACATTGATAACACACAATATCTAAACTTGATACGTACAAAATGCCTACTGAAAATTTAAATTACAATAAAAATGCTACAAATAACAGTATTTGGCCCTTACCTCCTGGTGCCTAGTGCATGGAATGGAAAATACAAGTACCGCGCTTGTGTTACATTATTTATACTGTGGTTCGCTGTACTGGCTCAGTCGCAATCACAATTCACACTATCATGCAACTACAACTACACCTTATTATGCCATCTTGACATGTTAAAATTATAGCCAAAAATATATCTCATCGAGATGAATCACTTCACCGTATATGTGACTATAAAAGTTTAATAATCCAAACTTATAAGTGGGGATGTAAGTTTGTTACGCTTTCACGCCTAATAATAGAGTAGCTATTGATCATCATGGAATTTTGTACACACATTTTCAGGGGTATAGGAAAGAATATAGTACACAATTTCATCAAAAATGACCCCATCTAGTGTTTCAAGTTCATGTAAACAATGAAGTTATATACATTAATATAATTTCTGTGTATTGTCGCTATTCATTTGAGTATTTAAAGTATTATTTCATAAATTATTAGGATTTTTACGGATAATTATCTCCTATAATATATTTATAATATTCTTCAACCCATCGATTGTCCATCTACTGTTTATTTTCACTATTAAATTTTGTGTAGCATTATCAATGATGATGATATCATCATCAGATATTTTCGAGTATTTTTTTAAATAAATTAATGTTAATGATTTTTTTTTATATATATTTAAGTACATTCATAATAACGTATTAAACGCGTAGCTTGCCATCTAGCATTTCAATAAGTAAAAAAGATGTTAGGTATCTATTTCTATTAATTTTCATAATTCAACTGTGTATAGTAGGTACCAATCTTTGATTATTTAACTGTTAAATAATCAGGTACCAATCAGTTGTATATTTTTCAATAAGATTGACAAGTGAGAACACATAATTAAAATTATTTCACCCTTACTGGGCAACCACTCTTCCTAAGCAGAAATGGGTCAAGGTAATTTTAGAAATTAGATATTAAAACACTAACTCCCACAAAAACAACGCCCAACATAGTCTTGGTTTTCAGCGATATCCGACAGTTCGAGCAGTTACAAAACAATACCTACTCATCGACCATAGATGTCTTAATAAAAGACGAAATATTGCAGATAAGGAACGCAGATCCTATTTAAATTCACACTAGCCATATCGTGTGATTATTACCCGACTAAATAAGATATGCGGTGGTGACTATTACCTGACCAATAAGCATTCAGTGTCGGCGCTCGCTCATCTTAGTTCGTTGACTAAAATGTTTGCACTGCGAAGGTACAAAGAAGTCTACTGGGTTTGAAGGTCTATGACAAAACTCTATATTATGTTAACGTGTAAACCTGCGTCTTCAAAACTCTGTATAATTATGGTACCTCAATGAGGAATGTTGCCCCCGGCAAACCTATTTTAACTTAAATATTTGTGCAGTACTACTACATATGGATCCCGGTAGCCAGTAGCTGAGTAGGAGGATGAACTGGTGATATCGACTACTACGGAAAAAATGAGTTATAATTCACTATATCCAGGCTATGACAAGCCAGATAAAAAAAGTGGTCATGACAGTGTAGGTACCTATATTTGGCAAATTGTTTTATTCGTTTCACTGTCATTCGCGTATTTATATTTATCTTCACCCATGCTTTAAATCCTCTATTAAAGATTCTGAAACAGTTAGCTTATTGCCAACATTAAAACATCCAATGTTCTAATAACCATTACATCATCCAAAAGAGTGTTGTAGGTACTGAATTTCATAACAACACTCCTATGTTTTTTTTTACCCCTTCATGCGCAAAGAGTTTCAACAGACAGCCACATTCTTATTGCTCGATGCGTGGTATCTGTATGAATTTCAAAAAAGAACATTTTCGTTTACGCGCGTTCCACATTACCAGAACATCCTGCGCCTTAAAAAAATAGGTTACTCGAATCCCCGCCATTTTTCTTCGATACTTTTATTGTTTTGTTTACAAAAAATGAGCGTCATCACATTATATTCGAGTGAATTTTAATTATTGCACTATACAAAATGTAAATTACTACTAAAATAAATAATTGTTTCATTAATACTTAGTTTATTTGTATATTATCAGTACTTAATGATAGATATTAGGTTACTACTAGGACTGGTGCTTTAATATTAGCAGTAAGGTAACTGTTTCAGAATCTTTTAGAGGATTTATATTCTGGGTGTAGATAAAGTATTGTATGCAACTGTTGATAATTAGGTATTAAAACACTCATGTGATACTATTACCACACTCGGCTTCACCTCGTGTGATAAATCCACATTCGTGTTTTAATACCCCTTATTACACAACAGTTGCATAAATAACTATTCCGTCACGTAAATGCATAAATTTGCAAACGGCATTACATTCAATATGCGAGATTCTGTCTACTAAGGTGCAGGTAATTAAAACAAATTAACCGTTTTGTAATATTTATCAATTTTATTCATATAAAGAACTTAATTGCATGTAAGGTATACAAGTTATAAGTAGAGCTAGTTCTCAATCATAGGAGTGACTTGACAGGGTCGTCCACTGACACTGTTGAACAGCCGGTCCTTGATCATCTGAGCCATAAGCCCGTGTATCACCTCAATCGTTGTCTTGCAAGCGTCTTTTGTTGCTTTCCCGAGCTTATCTTCAGTTCTCTTTTCATGTGGATCTGCGCCTGCCACTATGAAACCACCACGACCTACGGAGAAAGTAAGGTTTGGATGAATTCAAACGCTTTAGAGTAAAGCCAACAAGTAAATGAAAGAAGGCCCAAATGTTATCCCCATATAGATCCAGGTAGCCAATAGATGAGTAGGAGGATGTACTTGGTGATTTTGACTACCTCATTGGTGCGTCAGTTCTATACACCATTTGTCACAAGGAGTGTTATAAAGAGCTGTTTCACCCAATTCCTGCCGTTGATTTCCATCTTCGCACGACACGCCACAAATTAGGAATCATTCCCATCTGGATATTTGGCATTCCTCCACAGTACGACTTTCCGGGACGATATGACATGGGTACCTTGAAATGAGCGCCTTCCTTTAATTCCGGCAACGCTGCAGTGATTCACTTCAGGTGACCCATACGATCGTTTGTCCTCCTCTTCCATAAAAAAAAACTATTTAATTCGTCCATTCAAAAAATGCATTATGGACTATTTATAATTGCATCTCAATATATCCTTGATAATGTTATGTTGGTACATAGCGAATTTATTAGAAACTGATAATCACAATGTTAACACTAGGAACAAACAAACTTGTTATACTTACTACTAGGTAAGTCGAATTACTAATTCGAATTGTTAAAAAACGATATGGTAAAGGTCACTTTATCATAATTTACTTTCTTAATGATACCACAGTTTTGGGAATGGAGCGACCGCCCTTGCCGCTATCTAATAAGACATTTTATTGTATAATATTATATTGTGACGAAATTTTATTAAAAAGAAGAAAACTTGCTGAGTTTCTTGCGCCTGTTCTTCTGTGAAGATGTGAAGCAAACATGTTTTGAATAGTAGTTATTGGCCCCATCCCTAAGTAAGCAAAATTTTATATTGTGTAATGGTTAATAATATTATGTGGCAAACTAAAAATCTTACCTAAACTGACTTCACTCTGTTCAAGTTTATCGGACAAATCGAAAATCTGTCCCGTTGTGTAGTCACTGTTTGTGATTAGACTTGAGCTGCTCAATGTGTTCACCCAGTACTTGTTCCACAACGAATCCAATAACCTGCGATCCAACGAGGACTTGAAGTATGAAACTTCCAGCGAGTAATATTGTTTGCAATGGACACCAAAATCTTCAATTTTGTTGAGTGGGATAGTCTGATACTCAGATGGTTCTTCATTAGCTGGTTTATAGCCCTAAAATAGTTATTCAAATTCTTATAAATTTTTTATTCAAAATAGGATATAAAATCACTTATTGAAAGTCATAAACTATTACAAATAAATATTAATTACCCACTACTTTTAATTTTGTATCTATTATTACAAAAAAACATTCAAACAAAATTAGACAGTCAGCCTGTATAAGTAAATTGATTCATAGCATGGCTAACCGACAATTTCGTTTTGTGCAAATATAACCATTTTGTTTATTTTCAGCATATTAATAAATAAAAAATCACCAATATTTTTTCTGTCCCATAGTTTGACTCAAAATATATATATAAAAAACAAAAGTCAGTATGTGTCTCAACATATAATATAAAAAAGATGCCGCTATATTATATCTTAAAAAAATTATTATTTTTAAAAACGACAACCCTTACTTCTCGGATTAATTACAACAAATTAAATTTATAAACAAACTTTTTGAATGATGCTAGACTCAAACCTGCAGCCTCTCACATTCTCTGACAGTGCTATTCCACTGAGCCAACCGTTCGAGTGACACATCATTGATAAATCTTGTATGTCTTGTTACCTCTCAGGTTGTGGCTCAACAACAACAAGTGTTGAAACCACAATTTGGGTTGAGCAGGTTATCAACTGTATAGAAGATCCTGTAGAGTGTAGATGAAGCCACTACCAGACAGTCAGATGAAGACACCAACTAATTTGTGTATATATTAAAACTTTTTCGGGCTATCAGTGAATGTGTTGAAATAATTAAACAAAATTCAATTTACCTTAGGGTATGTTCTAAAGGCTCCAAGGCACACTTTTCCAGCTGAGATAGTTCTAACTGGATCAATAACAATAGCAACAAATGGCTCTTGAAAATTTTGATTCAACATTTGAGTTGATACATCAATACCGGATAACCAACATCCATACCCTGGGTGGCTATGGTACCAACCAATTGCATTTTCTTGTCTTCCAACCTGTAAGAAAATACATAATTATACATTCAAATGAGGATTTAAATTAAGAGCTAAATAATGAACTAACTTATGTTGTCTCATTATTACCTTCTAAATGTTCTATTGTATGCACATAAAAATAAAAGTAATTGTAAAAAGAAATTGATATTATTTATTTAATTATAAGCATTGAGGGCAAATATATACTGCCATTCTTGCAACTCGGTAAATTAACAGAAGGTAGCAAAGCATATTAATAATAATGTAAAATAGTAAACATACAAACAGTTTGTTGAATTGAATAAAACCTCTTTTTTCCATAATTTATTTTTAATAATAATTCTTTAATACAGCTTTCTTATAAGTTTAAATTAATTAATTAGCCCAATACATCACAGGTTAAGATATCATGCCCACCATATGTCTGGTGTTCCTCTAAGGTGCATTTTTCTAGGAGCTTTCTTTCAAGTACAACCAAGTTGTAGAATCAGCTTACTTGTGCAGTGTTTCCAGGATTATATGAAATGGGTACCTTAAAAAAATGTGTACACATCTCTAAAAGGCCGGCAAGGCTCCTGTGAGTCTTAAAATGTGAGCAGTGGTGATCACTTAACATCAGGTGACCTATCAGGTACACTTGTTTGTCCTCCTCTTCCATAAATGGAAGAAAATGTAAGTTGTTACAATATATAATATAACAAAACTGATTAAATATTTAAAAGTTATTTTTAATTTAATTTCTGTATAAAACCTCAATCCCAAATTGGCTTAACCAACAAGTCAAGGTGAATTTGTGTAAGTATATGGTTTAGGCATAGTTTTCCCAGCCTCACTTCTCTGTTCACAGTTCCATTAATTTTCGATTTTGCCTGAAGGTGAACCAAGCTTGATCTTTTAATCCATTTCCTACTCATAATCAACTGATATATATATGAATTGAAAAATATTATTTTCTATTCCTCTATTGCCTTACTTAATGTTTTTTTAGTCTGGTATTTCTATTATGTGATATATGTTTTTTCTATATTACATTGATTTGGATCTGAATTTCTACATTAAATTGCAAATTCAGGATCCAGTGATGGATGATATAAATTCTAAATGATCTTATTTTGGAGATCACACAATAGAAGTGGTCAATAATGATTGCAATAGAAATAGTACTGGTAGTACCTGTTTAGCAGCCTCAATGTAGGCTGTCATGTATTCATAAGCCTGTGCTTGAGCATTCACTCGTGTCTCTGTTCCCTCAACAGGCAAAGCAAATGAGTCCATCACTATCATAGTGTTTGCAACAACTTTGCCTACAAAAACAAAGATTAGATTTTTCAATTACACTAAGGAATTATTTCGATAAACTCTGGAAAGTAATGTTATGCAAGACATACCTAGGAGAAGTCCCATTACTTCTAGGGTTCCCCCAGATCTAGCATGCATCACCATTTTCAACAATGCCAGAGCTGATATCTTGATGTCTTTGAAAAAATGGGGACTGTAAACAAATTAAAAAATACACACTCTAATATAAATATACACGCCAATAATATTTACAGCTTCACTATCTCAACTTTATAGTTAAATACTACTTATTTTCCAATTTGATGATTCACATTATAAAAATGTAAACTTACTCTTTTTCCCATGGCTTAGCCGCGAGGATATCTTGTTGTTGTTTTTTATCATATCTGTAAATTTCATCCACATTACAGACAGTCTCAATATTATTAGCCATCACCCAAGTCTTCTGAGCAATTGTGGATTGCGAATCGGCACTAGTTGAAGCCATTCTTTACTTTATTTTAAGCTTCCGAAGTTCCGAATTCAAAACTTGTGTGATTTTATCCAATAATAACTATTTATACGATTTTAATAACATAAATTCACTGTAGTCTGAAGCATCTCCGTTTAAAAAGGCTATTTTGATATAATAATAGTAATTGTAGTTGTTACTTTAATTTTTATCAATTTGGGAAATTAACAAAAATTACTAGGTATGTATTTGGCATATTTACCAATTTACTTGTCATTTGACTAGTTCACAGTTGACAGAATACACAGAGCACAGAAGATTTGCTTGATTAACGGTACTGCTTGACGGACAGAAATACGTGAGCATAGTGAAGAAGCTGTGAAGTGAGTTAGTCTGTGAGGATATTCTGTGAAAGTTAAACGTCATACAATTGACATATTTGACAGTTAACGAGACATTTAACGTAATGCCAATTGCCAACATGAATGATATTGACCAATCCCAGAAAAGCACGTACACAATTTCGAGAAAAGTACAAATTAATTAGTTTCTGAAGTGAAGTCAAGAATGCGTAACGTGAGATTTCAATTGGATGTGATGCAATATCAAAGAACTATTTTCTAACGTTTGCCTAATCGCACTAAAGTTAATGTGAGCATGCCATCATTGAATTATTAGGAATAGTGGTACGAGCTCAGTGTTAGTGAATATTCGTGAAGGCCTCAATCAATATGAGCGCACCGATTATTATCACCGTACCTAACAACTACTTGAGGGTGGACAATGGGGATTCCCAGGTCGTCGTGGATGTTTCCCCAGCTCCACCTTCAAGGAAGCGACGGCTCGACCACTTGTCGTGGGAAGAGAAGATGCAGCGAAAGTAAGTGCAATGTGCCTGCAGTCTGAGTCATTATCTTATCTTTGTTTTTGTCGGCGTGTCAGCGGTCTGTACAATATTTATTGACCTAAAAATCTAAACTATTTTACTTACAATTTACAATCTTAATATAATTATTTATTATAATGATAAAATTATAAGACATTCTTCAATAATGATGTTTATTCCTTAATAAAAATATTTTCTTTTTGTATTGTAATTCAAGGCCACTTTATTATTTCTTCCTATTACATTGCTATTTTGCTAATTCACATGCGCAAATTGCTCAGGCAATTTATTAAATCGGTATTTTGTCATGCAGGAAGTTGAAAAACCGAGTCGCGGCGCAGACTTCCCGTGATCGCAAAAAAGCCAGGATGGACGAGATGGAGACCAAGATACAACAGTTTATGGATGTCAATGATCGTTTGATTAAAGAGGTGGAGAATTTGAAAGCTATGAATGAGCGTTTGTTGAGTGAAAATGCAACACTACGCAGTGAAGCAGCGGCGCGGACCGTCGCGGAAGCCCCGAGACCAGCGGCGTCTCGACCTCAGCAGAAGGAGGGGCCTCCGTCGGCGATCCACGCGGCTCGCCTGCTGGTAGCGATGTGTCTTCTCTCACAGACATCCTCGCACACCTCGAGTCTGATGAATACCTTGACACCCTCCATCAACTTGCAGACTCCCTCCTCAAAGAAATTGATGCAGGTTCTTCAGAATCGCCTAAAGATGTATGTACTTGCCTGTATTTTATAAAGTATTTATATATTACTCTGAGTAAAATATGTATGATGCAATACATAATAAAGTCATGTAATAAACAAAGTGTTCAAATATTATCTAGATTTCCTGTTATGTATATTTATCAAATGAACATTTTGGAAATATTTAATTATATAATATTAACTAATCAAATAAAACAGTCAATTATTTTCATACAATTTTATAATTAGAATGAATCATACAAAGGGCTTACTCCTTATACTAGATTAAGATTTGGTGTTTGTTTTCTTTATAGGAATCAGTCTGGCAAAATAGAGAATGCTCTGAAGCAGCTGAAGTGGTGGGGACCACATCAAAGCATGTGGAATCCAGTGGAAGTGCAATCGTAGATAGTGAGATCAACATGAAACATGATGTCAATAGGATACTTGAACAGCATTCATATGCACATCCCTACCCTAGCATTGAAGTTACAGATGTTGATATAAAAGAAGAAAATGGTGACAAAGGAGATATATTTTATGCTAGCTATGAAGCTAATGATTGTGTAACAATTGAAGTGCCCTGTGAGGAGCAAGTGGTAGAGGAAATAATCCCAGATAAACCAGAAATGATCCCAGATGAATTGGAAGTGGTCCCAAATGAACTACAGACTGACTTCAATACATTAACTGACCACTGTTTCGACATTACTTTAGAATGTGATATGAAATTGTTATCTCCTTTGACCTTATCACCCAAATCAATTGAAGAAAATCTAGGCCTTTCACCATCTCATACAAATTTCAGCTCAGATTTAGGTTATGAATCATTAGCATCACCATTAAGTGAATCTGAATCTTTGGACCTGTCAGATTTTTGGTGCGAATCTTTCTCAGAATTATTCCCTGGATTAGCATAGGGATGTATTCTGTAATTAATCACCAAAGACTGATTAGGCTAAGATTGTTATAATAATAAGTTGAATGACAAATTATTCATAATATATTTTATTTATTGTTAAGATGCTTGTTTCATTTGTAAGTGTAATTTAGTGTAGGGATGTATATTATAAGTGCTGTAAATAAAGTGATGTATCTATTTATGTTTTTTATTCATGTACTTCTGAATTGGGCCAATTTTATTGAATACAATATTATTTATCAATTTGTTTTTCTGTATAATTATTATGTTATTTATAAATTATGTAGTGTTGGGGGCTATATTTTATATAAAATTAGTTCAAGGTAAATAATTTATTGTTATCTTGATTGTTCAAAAAAATTCCCTAGCTCATCAGTTTTGATTGGCTTAGCATGCAATCCATACCAATAAATTAATATTCTGTTAAATATTCCTGAAGAGGGAGGCTCCTTTGCACAGGATGCCGGCTGGATTGTGAGTACCACAACAGTGCCTATTTCTGCCGTGAAGCAGTAATGTGTAAACATTACTGTGTTTCGGTCTGAAGGACGCCGGGGCTAGTGAAATTACTGGGCAAATGAGACTTAACATCTTTTGTCTCAAGGTGACGAGCGCAGTTGTAGTGCCACTCAGAATTTTTGGGTTTTTCATGAATCCTGTCAGGCACTGTATTGTAATGGGCAGGGCGTATCAATTATCATCAGCTGAACATACTGTTCGTCTCGTCCCTTATTTTCTTAAAAAATAAACTGAAAGTAGCTCATTTGCCACCATCCTGTTATTTATTTGTAAATATATAAAGTATATCTTTTTATGGTGCTGGAAGACCATCGACCTCACTCACGTTACCTTTGTCGACCCTGATGAGCCACCTGTTGGAAAGTTCACCACTGCCCACACATGCAATTCCAATGAAGCACCCTAGTGGTGCTGGCGGTATGGACAAGCTTTTGTTTGATGGTACTCATATTGTATAGCACTAGGAATACTTTGCAAACTACATTAAAATACTTTTTTTTCTACCAAACTGGAAGTTCATTCCAAAGTTTGATATGTACCTTGTCGTCACACATCACCCGAATTATCGACGGTCAAGTCTCCGATCGGCTTGATTCTCTGTCATTGTATATAGAAGTGGGTTCTCTGGGAGATGTGCTACCAAAAAACGAATTCCACCCACACAATTTTGACGTCTGGCATTCTACAACTGCGCGGTTTGCAAGGAATTTCTTGTTTCGCACAGCGACTTTGTGGATTCAAGTACCGGCCGCGGTTTTTTCCGAACCGATACGAGTTAAGGACCTTTAAGCTTAGAACATACTCCCAACTTGATGGTTGGCAACGCATATTCCTTCACCAAAGTATTGCAGATGTCCATGGACGGTTGCATCACCACTTCCCATTAGCTACGTGAGTCTCTTGTGCGTTTGCCCCCCTTTTTAAAAAACAATCACACATGAAGATGATGAGAGTTCAGATAACTTTGCAGCGTGTGGTACGAAGGCGGACCTGTCTCATATAGAGCGCTAGATTATTTATTGCGCGTATTTCGCTGTATTGATGTCCCACAGTTTCTTCGAGGCCAAAAATATGGTCTTGTGTTCCAGATGACCGCAGAATTGCTGACACCTACTAGGCGAATCATTAAGAGTAATGTTGTCGAAGAGCGGGGATACGACAAATTTTTTTTTGTGGTTAACCTGTATATCTAGATGAGAAGGTAAGTATCGCTAAACTATATTAATCCTATACATAGCTAAGTAAGTATTTATCATATAGTTCGACAGTAGGTAACTACGTACCTATATAATTTTAAAACATTTCATCCTGCGTTGAATACCTCTACAAAAACAATTACTTACCTATGCTAATTTACAACCATTTGAAAATATGCATGCTAGGTATGTAGGTATAATATTTTATCGACTAAAGGAAGTATTGGTTGTAAGACTTTTACTGATAAGGAATAATTAATGGGTTTTATCGATTATACCTACTCGTGAAACTTTCTAGCTGGTTCGTTATAGGGGCAGGGTAAATCGATTCTCAGTTGCGCACATATTATTATGTATGAAGTTTGTATAGGTGTTCTCATCAATTTAGTATTTTTCACCAGGACCATTTTAACTATTTTGACCAGTGCCTATCTAAAAACATGATTCCTACAAGAATTCACTAATATAATAATATTATAACACCTACAATAATATTCATATTTTTTAATTTAAATCGTTTTTTGGAATTTTAAATTATGAAATTATAAAATCGCCTGGTGCTATTATTAGAAATCATAAAAAACAGATCATTGAATTTACACGAATGTTAGCAAATATACTATACCTTTTGCTGTACCGACTTGTAGGTAATTGGCACGCTACGAATACGAATTCAGCATCGGTAATCTTTGATTCACCAGTAGGTAAGTGCAAGTTCAACACACGACTGTAACAATTCAGGAATAGATAAAGTGTTAAGTCTGTATTTAGGTAACGAGAACAGAGAACTTCTTTCAACATAAAAATAAAGCTAGATTTCGTAAACTGTAATGATAGCTTACGTTTAAATAAGATATTACGTAAATAATGATATAGATAAAAGTTAGAGTTGTTGGTCCTGTTGGTGTTTAAATTGTTTAGTGACTGTTTTTATTGAACAAAAGGTAGATATTATTTAAAGTAAAAGCTATGTGTGTCACAAATCTGATATTAGCGAAGCTACTGTTCTCACCTCTGGGCGGGTGCACCCCAGTACCAGCTTCTTCCATTTGACCACATAGGTACAACGAAGAGCGGCTGGAATCCTCGACGATCAAGTCATCTCCGATCGGCTTGATTCATTGGCGTTGCGTAGAGATGTGGGTTCTCTCTGCATCTTCTACCGCATTTATCACGGGGAGTTGTCAGAGGAGCTGTTCGGGTTGATTCCAGCGGCCGAATTCCACCACCGGACATTACGTGCAAAGTACCATCCGCATTACGTTGACGTTATGCAAGAATTTTTTGCCTCGCACAGCCACTTTGTGGAATCAATTACCGGCTGCGGATTTCCCGAACTGATACGACTTAGGGACCTTCAAGAAAAGAGCATACTCCCACCTTAAAGGCCGGCAACGCATCTCTTGACACCTGATGTTGCGGATGTCCATGGGTGGTTGCCTCACCTCTCCTCATCCCGTGAGCCTCTTGCCCGTTTGCCCCCTTTTATATATATCAAAAGAAGGCTAAGACCAATAAAGATCGATCAAAGATTGTTCGTAGATGTGATCGATGCACGCGTCTCGGGCTAAGCGGACATGAATCAACCCTAATAGGGATGTTCTAATTATTCGGGGCCGCGCGTTCCACATATCTACTTGAACTCAGTAGAACATCTTTAATGAAAGTCCACTGTTCTGAAAACCGGCTGAGGGGTAAAAAGAAACTCCATAATAAAACATAAAATATATTTGTTACAGATTCTATAAATTGTTTCTTACAAAAATTATACATAAAACATGTTAAAATGGCTGTTAATTTAACTCATAATATGTAAACACAATAAAATCTCACGGTTCCACAATTACCAAGAAACATACATAAATATACTTAATAAAATGTATACTAAGAGCGCTTTCGCTTTACGTTCGATCGGTATCCGTGAAAACACGGTCCGAAGTAGCCGTAGAACTATTTTTATGGTAGTTTATTACGCACTACATCGGGCTTCCGCTATCCGATTTCTTTCCGTCAACCGTTAGAAATAGTATATGACTACACCGAACCGTATTTTCACGGGTTTGGATCGGATCGGACGTAGTGCGAAAGCGGTCTTAGAGCAACACAATGAATTTCCTATAATCTGTCCTGGCATTCCCTCTTTCACTTTCGGTCATAGAAGGACTGATACGTCATAAGAGACATTTTAATGTACCTCCTAAAAAACTCAAAACTAACTTTTAAGTAATAGATATACAATTTAACAATCAAATAATAGGTATACCTCGGTACACACTTTGATCAATGAGGGTTGGTAGCCGTTTTCTTCTTGCTTATAATAAGTTATGTTATAAGCAATAATTTAAGGCAAATAAGGTTCAAAATTCTTAGAGCTCAAGGACCGGGCAGAAGTTTAATCGACAAACGAGCTTGAAAACACATATACTTGTATCAACAACTTAATTTAACACATTACTATGAATGTTGATTGAATGAAACATTTAGACAATTTATCTACTAGACAGACCAACCATGGGGTCGATTTCCGTCAAGTACACCGAACTAGTACATTATAATATTTTGTGTATGGAACATGCCTAAATACGAATACCGATTTGCAATGGAACAAATCACTTTTGCTACGGAGACGGGTCGATTGCGTGGGTCTCGCGACCCGGGCCTTTTGGATCATTCGCGAACGACACATATTTATGCACAAATCCGCAGTAAGAGACGGGATGTAATCGCGAACCCACTACACTCACCCTGATGAAAGACCTGCGAATGGTCCGACACTAGTCGGTACCCACACCGATAAACCGAGAGTAAAGCCGTGTTAATAAATAAACAATATAAGGTACTTA
Source organism: Leptidea sinapis (assembly GCF_905404315.1). Classification (NCBI taxonomy): domain Eukaryota; kingdom Metazoa; phylum Arthropoda; class Insecta; order Lepidoptera; family Pieridae; genus Leptidea; species Leptidea sinapis. The sequence continues at coordinate 31,912,276 of NC_066265.1, forward strand.
CATAATGTACAGTGTACACGTAGTTTAAAACTTGTAACGTGTTATCAATATTATCAGCAGGCAAGCAATAATAGTCATTAAATTTTAAACTAAATACAGTAGCTACATACTGATGAACCATAAAAAAGAAAAGCAAATTAAATGCGATAATAGAATTAAAGACATCTCGATATAGCAAATTTATTTGTTTAATATTTTTTCGAATGGTACCAGCTTTTGTCATTATAATCTATGTAATATTCATGCGAAATTTGACAGATTAGTTTCCACTTTGACTTTAGTGAACATCGTAAACAATTTAATCTACACCCATGCTTTAAATTCTCTATTAAAGATTCTGAAACAATTAGCTTATTGCCAACATTAAAACACCCAATGTCCTAATAACCATTACATCATCCAAACGAGTGTTGTAATGTTGTACTGAATTTCATAACAACCGCCAGATATTTTAAACGCTGCAATTGAACATTATATTCAAGTCAATTTTAATAATTGCACTATACAAAATGTAAATTACTACTAAAATAAATAATTCTTTCATTAATACTTAGTTTATTTGTATATAATCAGTAATGGATGATATTAGGTTACTACTAGGACTGGCTGTTTTAATGTTTGCAGTAAGCTAACTTTCAGAATCTTTTAGACGATTCAAATTCTGAGTGTAGATTAAGTATTGATAATGAAGTATTTAAACGCTCATTTGATACTATTATCATATTATATAAACCCACATTCGTACTTGAAACCCCTTATTACACAACAAAAATAACTATAAAAGCTGACATGTAGTTGTTCGTGGCTAAGTATATTATTAATAAATATTAGGTATTTGTGTAGAGTTTCTACTAGAACTTATTACCTACATTATTATTAATAACTACATTATCAAATACCTAATCTATTAATAGTTCAATGAAATCCCGCGTTTTTTACAGAATAAACATAGAAATGGGTACACGAGTTAAATTTTCTAAATGATGTGTCATTAGATCGTGGTCTAGCTAATAACTTACCTATTAATGTTGGAAACATTTTGAATTGAGAACATGCATGCGGACACGACTATTTTCATGGCTTTGGAGTCTAGTCATATTGGCCGAAACGCCAAAAAATCAATTTACTAAAAACGAACAAATTAATATATCCCTCTATGCGAAAACATGTTTTGAAAATATTAAAACAATATCAGTCTTTATATTGTGCTTCTGTTTGGGTTTTCTAATCTTTTTATTGCATATGTAGGTACCTATTTGGCTTTCAGGAAGATTTCAAATGCGTACAAATCACACTTCAAATACGTAACTCTAAGTCAAGTTATAAAATGACCCAAAATACAAATTTATTATAACAAAATTAGAAATCTAATTTCAAAACGTACGCGACTGAGTTTTTCAACTTGGTTCGCTCATCATAATTTGCCAGTGATTGTTTTACATAAAATATCCATTATTAATTCCATAGTTGTCGTGAAATTTCTTTATCGCGCCATGTTCTTGTGCTATACAGTACTGTATGACAACTGACAACTCTGTCATTTAAAGTTTATTAAATACATTGTTTATTATAATTTAATTTTTGAAGTGAAAATTCAATATCGACTTATGGCAGAATTAAAAAAAAGAAATCGTCACAATTTTCTGTTCATAATCTTTGATGATTATAATCACTACTTATTATAAAACTATCTGTCTGTTCGCTATAAACTCAAATAATACTTCATTCGTGCCGAATCATCATTTCGGCATACTGCCGAGATTTTCAAAAAGGTCGAAAACATTGCAAGTGGGCACAATCTGCTTTGCCAATAAAGGCGGCCATTGTTCTATTAGAAACTAGTCCAAGTCTAGTAGTAGTTTTTCTTTTCACAATTATTAAATGTTTATAACAATGTTAAAGGGTCAGCGCACACAAAGAGCAGAGCAGAGCAGAGCAATTACTGAGATTATTGAAAAAAATATCTTATGATTATTATCATACTTCGCAAAATTGAATACACGTTTTGATGCAAATTTGATGCTCGAGCAAGCCGACTGCGTGTTCGAGTATGCATTCTACATGCGCGAGCGCGAGCATCAGTCAGTCAGTGTTGCCGCAGCGAGGAAACCGTTCGGACGTATGACTATCAACCTACGGAACGGAACCTACGAACATGGACGAAGAAAAGTTGATCAGTTTGGCATCAAACTGATGAAGCACACCCGCCGCCGGCAACCCAGACCATATTTAACAGATATATAACAGATGGCTCGCGCATTGTCGAGCATGCCGCCTGCATGCTCGAGCGGTAAACATTTTGGTCGACCATGCGGGAGCATTTTGCAGTTCGGTCTGCGCTGACGCAAAGATGGCACAAATTATATTAATATAATAATTAGGCACACTAAAGAAAACTTAAATCATTTGTATAATAATTAGGCACACAAAACATTAGGCTTAATAAAAAGGTAAATTATTTATCTAACGGCTAATCTGTCAGAACCGTGAGATGCACCAGTTAATATTTTGGCACTCTACATCCTCATACAGTCACTTATCAATACGTGTAAAGGAGAAATAAAATATACAACGGGCTTCAACTAATGGAAGATCAACCTAAAAACAACCTTATCACTGACGGCTTAGAGCTCATTTGAGAACAAAGATAACAGACACAATGGAGTTTACTTAATCTAAATTATTTATAAGCGTTACTTCCTTATGCACCTAAGAGCCTAACCATAAATAACTATTTTGGGAGTAATAAAATATTTAAATACAAACTAATGACATAATTATTTTTTATCGATTTCAATAAATATTCAAAACTAGATAGATTAGTCCATACGTTATAAAGAAGATTTGTCTCTAACTAAATTTAGAATTTTAGTAAAAACGCTAATTTGATCACATCACATTCATTGCCTACTTGAAATGTCACTATCTAATACGCGACTTAAGAATTCATAACAACGAAGTTCATCAATAATAATTATTAGTACCACAGATATCTTCCATAAAGACACAACATTCATAGTTTAATTAATCTGTGCATGGCGCCATATCAGTTTCAGCGCCATCTATCGGTCTTAACCGAAAAGTTTATCGAAACAGCCGTGGCAATAGGGTTTATCGTTTTGTTCCTTGAACGTTCCCTTATTTAGTTGTCTGAGACAGAACGCGCATACGAAATGCTCGGGATGGAACTTCCTGAACATTGCGGTGATGCAGCGACCGGCGATTGGTTTGTGACATCCGGCGCAAAGCGAGCCGCGTTTCCCGTGGTAATGTGTCTCGCAATATGGCTGTCCTTCGTGCTCGAAGAACGAACCGCCGTGGAAGGGCTCGCGACACTCCTGGAAAGATATACAATATTATGGATACCAATGTTTAAATTGCTTCGCTGAACTTTGTATCTATCAACAACTCGCTTTGCCACCACATTAACATAAAGTAATGTATTAAAATGCAATGTACACATCCCACACTAGTGGGAGGCTCCTTTAGGCTCCTTTGACAACAGCGCCTATTTCTGCCGTGAAGCAGTAATGTGTAAGCATTACCTTTGCATTGACGACCTGTAAAGCCGAGTGGTTAGCGATCCTACCTACTAAGCTAGAGGTCCCGGGTTCGAATCCCGGTAGGTGCAAGCATTAATATGATGAATATGGATGTTTGTTTCCGAGTCATGGATGTTTAAATGACTTTATGTATGTTTAAGTAAGTATATTGTATTAAATATATCATTGTCTTGTACCCATAACACAGGCTATATATGCTTAACTTGGGGGCAAGATAATTTGTGTAAAAAGTGTGTCAATATTATTATTACTGTGTTGCCGTCTGAAGGGCGCCGTAGCTAGTGAAATTACTGGGATTTGCCCAGAGACTTAACAACTATTGTCTCAAGGTGACGAGCGCAGCTGTAGTGCCGCTCATAATTTTTGATCGCTCGTATCAATTACCAACAGCTGAACGTCCTGCTCGTCTCGTGCCTTAGTTTCGTAAAAAAGAAACATTATATGCAACTACAACAAAAACTGACCTTTAATAATTTCAAATCATTTAGACTATATAAAATATATGGGACATAATTTGTTTCCACAGGTACATACAATATACAGGTATATAAAAGCAGTATCTAATACAGGTAAAATCAAAAATAGATACCAATCCAGATAATCGTCAATTCATCTGATCCTTCGTTAGGATGAACTAAATAAAGCATTATTTTTCATTTTCAAAATATTTCAAGAGGGAATCTTTTTTAATAATGGAAATGCAGGTACTTACCCCCTTATTCATAATGGTCCGCTAACTTTAAACAGCCGCTAAGGAGTGTTTATTCTCATTCTGACTTAGGTCAATAGAAGAAAACAGAGTGCGAATTAGCAATGCTTTAAGTTAGCAGACTATTATGAATAAGGGGGTAAATATCCACACAGAAGGCACGATTAATCTAAATTGACATTCAAAACTTACTGCCCCATTTCTATATAAAGGATATCTGTGAGTTTTTCGGGTGCATTTTGGATGTTAGTTGCTGCGCCCGCATAAGATCTTAATCAAGACATAGATAGCAATATTGTCTTTTGTACGCCCTTATTGAACGAACCAACCTTTAATTAGTTATCTTATTATCATTTTTGTTATAAATATAAAATTAAGTATATAATTAATATTGGCATTTAAAAGTTTTGAAAAAGACCAAATTTCGACCACCGTTTATTGACAAATAAATGAATGAATATGAAAAAAAATATATGAAAAAAAATTATTAAACAATTTCGAAACGCGACTACCTTAAGTAACTTTAGGCTTGGATCTATAAAGCGAGTAAAACTCAGCTGAGTTCAAGCTACGATTGACAGCTGAGATTATTCTGAGCTTTAGCTAAGAGAGCCCAATGTAAAGGCCAAGTTTGCGATCACACTCAGCTAAGTATAGTCTGAGCAAAGTATAAGCTCTATAGATCTCAGCATTGGCGTTTTAAATAAGTTTATAGCTATAGCAATGACAGTACAATAACGTATATTTGATTAAAAAGAGCGCAAAGATATAAGAATGCTGGGAGAGTTTCTTGCGCCTCTTGTTCTTTCTCAGGGCGCCATTTGAATGAATGAATGAAGGAATGAAAACCTTATTAATAGCAAACACAAACCATACAGACTAATAAACGTAAAAAATAACTTACAGAGGTAAAAAAAAATTAAGAACTAATAACACAAAAATAATACAAATGACAAAAAAAAAACAAGTATATGTAAAATATTATAGGAATTATCGTAATTTAAAAGTACTGTGTAGCAGTTATTGTTATTAAAAGGAGCTCACTCAGCGTCATGCTACGTTGGTATAATATCAACACAGCGCTGATTTTCTATAGCCCTGGTGACCCATTAAGTAACTACTATTGTTAGATATTTTTTGTTTTATTAAAGGTTCCATTAACTTATTTACTTTTAAAAGATGAAATTTGGTACTACGGTGCAGAAATTAGATACATAAATATTAAAATAATTGCAGTTTTAGAAATATTGACAACATTTGTTTCCTAAGCGGTAGTAGTAGTATCTAGTGTATTAGAAATGACATAAAAAAGAATTCTAAAGGAATCAATTTTGAGAAAATAAATGCCTTTTATGTCTTTAAGTGTGAAGCATGTTTTTTTATGGAAGAGGAGGAGACCCGAATCTCCTGATAGAAAGTGATCACCCTGGCCTATACTCTTTTGTAACACCTGAGGAATCACAAGAGCGTCGCTGACTTTATAAAACGACGAATGTACATATGAATTCGAAAACCGAACACACATTGGTACGTCGCAGACGAGGATCGAACCGGGGGCACCGTAGTATGAGTCTACGGTTCAATCTTTTGCTCCACAGGCCGCTTTACGTTTTAAAGTTTTTTTTAAGAGGGGGCAAACGAGCAAGATCTCACATGATGGGAAGTGGTTAGGACACCGCCCACGACCTGACGATCTGTATAGCCGAGTGGTGGTTAGCGATCCTACCTACTAAGCTAAGGGTCCCGGGTTCGAATCCCGGTAGTTGCAAGCATTTATATGATGAATATGGATGTTTGTTTCCGAGTCATGGATGTTTATATGTATGTTTGTGTATGTTTAAGTTTTGTGTAAGTATATTGTATTAAAGATATTGTTGTCTTGCAACCCATAACGCAGGCTATATGCCTAATTTGGAGCAAGATAATTTGTGTAAAAAAGTGTGTCAATATTGACATCCACAACCCCAGGATCAAATGAAATAAATATATTAGTTAATTTAATTACCGATATAATAATGTTGTACCTATTTCTGTAACGTTATAATATAGTTATATCATTGAACTATCTTATTTTGCCGAATTATCTTTTCATGTTTTTAATGTATTCTGGATGTATTCCAATTATCAATTTTCAAATACAGATACAATATTTATTTCAACAGACCACCTATCTATATCACTGTAGTAAATATTAATATATTTTATTATGTTAATAGAAATCTCTTTTAACTAAGGCTCAACACTTTTCTGTTACAGACCCTTCTATCTACGGTTGCCAACTCTTCCTAGAAGAAGTAAAGTATGTCTGATTCCAACGAACACTAGATAATAATAAGAGTACAGAATACAGATTTAATAAAAAAAGAGTGTGGTTATTTTTTAAAATATTAACAAACTAAAAAATTAAAATAGAGTATATTTGGTAGCCGTACTTCTAATAAAAAAGTAATAAAAATAATAATAAAATTGAATGTGAAAATTTCTTTTTCAGACTATATTATGTTACGGTGGTAATATTTTAATTTTATTTCCCCTACATTTAAATCAAGCAGAATATTTTACCAAAAATGTTCGTGTGATATAGCTGTTGTAGTTTATAGAAGTGCATGAAACTGCAAATAGTTTGAATGAATTTTTATCTCTTAATTATTATCCAAAACAAGCCTGGTTTGTTTTTTGCGCCCGTCATTCTAAGGCCTGGGGCAACCTATTTTAAATGGGTGATAGTTTTTGATGTTCAATAAGTGATTTTCAAACCTTTTTTGAATAAAAATATTTGAATTTGAAATTTGAAATTATTATTATTCCTGTATAACTTAGTACAATTTAATTCTGTTTATTAGGTACCTATTGTAATAGTTTTGTAAATGTAAGTGTTTTAGCAGATTAAAAATACAGTTTACTGCATCGCGTAGCGACAGTTTCGAGGTGCAGTTTACAAATAGATTTCAATCCATTGGCCTATTAACACTCATTTACATCAGGCGGTGTGGCTACGCATGCGACGTCATATTAGTATTAATAGCCGCACATACGCGGCTGGGAAACCCTATACGCCTAGCACTTGACCCCATTCAAGTTTTCATAGCTTCAACCGACAGGTACGACGCTTTTATAAGTTCATTATCGTTGCGCGTACGCAGTTGACCTTGAGACAGGCGTGCGTGTAATGTACGCAGTTCTCGCACGCACTCAACGGGTGCGGCTTTAAGACAATGTATAAAATTTTGTGTTTTTGTTTTGTTTTATTTTTTATTTTTTTATTTTTAACTTTATTATAAATCTTAACAATACAATTACAATAACAATACAAAAATAATTTGTCCAATAGTATTTCCATCATTTTAGCTATAATACTAAAATACATGTGCATAGGGTTGTTTAGTGTGTTTGTGTGGTGTGTGTTTTCAATACTGTCTTGGGCTTAATAAGCCTTTCATAGCTGAAAAAAAAGGGGGAGAGCATTCCTTGTAGATTTGGGATCATTCAGAGTCATACATTATTCTTCGTCATCAACGCCGACGCATTTTGGACATACTGGTTTACCTTCCATCGCATAAAACGTCTTACCCTTTACAGCATTTTGGCAGTCCTGTAGTAAATCAAGAAACACAGATTAAATACATTTCCTACATACTTAGCCTGGCGTAAATGCTGGATATAAACATATATTTTTATATAAACGAACCTTGCACACGAAGCAATCTGGATGCCACTGAGTGTTTAAGGCAGAGATGTAGTTCTCCATGATTGGTTTGCTACAACCTCCGCATTTCGGTGCGAACATATCAAAGTAGTCAGCTCTGCAGTATGGTTTCCCGTCTCTCTCGTGGAAACCATCTTCGCCGAACTGCTGGCCACATTGAGCACAGAAGAAATGCTCTGTGTGCCATGTTTTCTCCAGCGCGGTCACGCATTTCTGTCAAACACAAAAGCCGATCAGTAATGTGACTAACTTCCGGTGAATGCTTGAATGTATAGAGCCACTAACGTCCAGAATTGGTCCATTGCAGTATGCGCATCTAGGTGAGAAGAGGTTGTGGTAGTCCGGTTCACAGTAAGGTTTACCGTCACGCTCGAAGAAGTTCCTAGTCCCCAATTCCTGATTGCAGTGAGCGCACGTAAAGTGCTCCGGATGCCAAGTTCGTCCCAACGCGGTGATCACCTAAAACAAACATCTCGTTCACTCACGCCAATAACACGACAATCACAATCTGTTCTGTTAAGCACCTGTCCGACGATTGGCTTCTCGCAAGCGTTGCAACATCCCTTCTGGGGGGTTTGGACTCCTTGGCGACTCATATCTGCTCGGAGGGATCCAAGCATATGTTCCAGTGACGCGGGTTCGGGCTGCCTCGGGTTGCTGCGGTATTTTTCCTCCCAAGCGCGTTTCTCACAATAAACGTGAGTGCCCGCGTTACCCTGGGGCACAGTCGAAGCTGTAGCGCTGCTCACCTGAAACACAACGTAGACTCGTAACGACTTTCAAGGTTTCAAAGCTGTGTGAATACAAGTGTCTGTTGAAAGTTGGACTAGTTGCGGTAACGTACGGAAGGGAACCGACTGGTGTAGGGTGGCGAAGGCGAATGCGGCTCGAGTCAAATGTTTGTCTATCAACTCTAATATTATATGCTCCCCGCCCCACTGGGCCAGTGATGTAATGTCGACACTATCTTTAGCTCGCGTTCGCAGGCGCGAGAGAGACGGCGGCACCGCTGGAGTGGCGGCCGGGCTGGAAATAGCCGTGGCCCAAGAAAGGCGACTAGTAAATATTATAATAAACGGAATATGTTCTCTAGTGCAGTGTGCCGCGGTGGCCATGACAGCTATGTTACATTTTAAACGTGACTCATCTACGTATGTTACTAAACGTTAGTTAGTTAGAACTCCTATATTCCTAATTTATATCTTCATACCATACACATTAGTAGTACTTATATTTGACAATGGCAAAATGACAAAAATGACAAAATGCTGTGCTTAGTAGTTTACTCAAAATTATTTAACTTAATTAAAACATTATTATGAATCCGCTAAGCAAGCTATTAATTAGTTAATTTTTATATAGTATTGAGATAATTTCATGAAAATCATTTAGATACTATTAAAGTAAGCAAGAGACAAAATTAAGCTATAAGACTACATGTAGTAGTTATAATATTCGTATAATCCAATCCACAGTGCATGCAAATTTACGGAGTAAATACGTTATAATTTTATGAATGAAGAGGTAAACATTCAGTTCCGTGTGAAGTGTACTGAATTTGTTATAAATATTCTTCTATCTCCGACCTGGCAACAATTATCGACCTTGTATTTAATGTTGATCTTGTTGCTAACGTTCCAATAAGAATATTTGAATATTGCACAACTAAAAATGCTATAAATATTATTTGAATTCATTTGTTCATTCCTAGAGCTGGCGTAAAACAAGCTAGTTAGTCCACAAGTTCAAAAACATATTAATTCTTGCCAAGGTTCTTAAACATTAGATTCAGAATTATTTCAAAAAATTTATATATATACATTGTTAAATTATTATGTAGTCAAAATTCCTTAAATATAATAACCTAGTGTTTGATTTATTAACGAAAAACTAATTAAGTACTATCTTTGTTCATCTTAATATGTTAAAAACAATTGCAATTGTTTATATTCTAACATAAACATAGATTTTCTAGACATATATATCTCTTCTAGACACATATATCAAGAATTAACACGTTGTTGAACTTTTTCACTAGGCTTAAAGTGCCTTATTAAAGTTTTCTAAATGTCATAACTTGTAAAATCACTTTCATCGATCAGTGTTTCAGAGACTTTTTTTTATGATAATAAGGGACGAGACGAGCAGCACGTTCAGCTGGTGGTAATTGATACGCCCTGCCCATTACAATGCAGTGCCACTCAGGATTCTTGAAAAACCCAGAAATTCTGAGCGGCACCACAACTGCGCTCGTCACCTTGAGACATAAGATAGATTGCCCTGTAATTTCACTAGCTACGGCGCCCTTCAGATCGAAACAAAGTAATGTTTACACATTACTGCTTCACGGCAGAAATAGGTGCCGTTGTGGTACCCATAATCTAGCCGGCATCCGGTGCAAAGGAGCTACTACTAGCTGGTACAAACTATATCAAGTACCTTGAAGTCGGAGAGTGAGGCCATCAGATCGTCGAGCTCCTTGGTGGCGGTGGAGGCGTGGTGCTGGAGAGGCCGCTGGTGCTGCGCCGGCTCCACCACCGTCTCCTGCACTGTCACCGTCACCTGCTTGGTGCCCGGCCGCAGGGAGCCGTGAGTGGCCGCGCCTCCGACCGGCGACGTGGACGACCGTCTACCACACGACAATTATATTATATTCATAGTAGTCATTATATAAAACAAAGACCTCCGCCGTGTCTGTCTGTGTGCCCGCGATCAACTCAAAAACTATTGCACCGATTTTGATGCTGCTGCAAACATCAATGATGTTTGTTTAGAAATGTCTGGTAAAAACAAGTCGTCTGGGAGGTTTCAACGAAAACGCTGCCTAAACCCTTTGGGATATAACAAAATAATGTATGGTGGAATTGTGTATGTAATATAGGTCTACAGAGCAGATAGTCCGCGACGGCATATGTCCACCTCTTAAGCATAACTTAATACTAAAAAAAATTGGCAATATTAAAGCGGTAATGTCAAAGCTATTTACGCACCATCTTGCCTACTAGAAACAAGAAACGGTAATTGAAGGGTAGGGTAAGTAATTAAATAAGATTAAACATTTCCGATGACTTTAGACTACATTTCTGAAGAAATAATTACATTATATTTTTTTTCGGGTTAGCTAGTCAATTAATAAAGTAATATTAGCTGCTACTTCAGGGGTCAGGACACGCCAGTGTAGCTGACGCACTGAGTTGTCACCAAATGAAGCTTTTGGTGACAATGTTTGGCGCACCTATTTTCTATTCTAATATTTTTAAATAATTAACTATATCGGATATTAACACTTAAGATAACTCATAAGTTGTGAATAATTCTAGATATCCGCAGTATAACGCCTAATGCAATGAATTTTCTCATGAATGAAACATCGAGATTTTTGGAATGGTAGTGCCATGTTGGGTCCTAGCGGACTCAACCGAGATAGGCCGGCACGCCACTTTATACCGGTATGAAATAGTCGCTGTATTTCGTCCGGAGAACTACACAAATGGCAGCACGGATTAAAAATATACAACTCCAGGACGGTACCAGGCTATGCAGTCCAGGGGAATCCATCCCTGGGCGTCCACAATTAGGATCGCGCTGTGAAATTACGAGTCATACATGCCGGAGGTCAAAATCCGGCATGGCACCGTGCTGAAAGCGCTTCTCACCTTGGACATTCATAAATCGAGCGGGCTCGATGGCATTCCCCCAATAGTGCTGCGGACATGTCCGTCCATGGCGCCGGTCCTTACCCGTCTTTCCGGCTCTCCTACTCATCAGGCTCCCGAAATTATGGAAGGCGGCTTTAGTGCACCCGATCGATACGGTGTACTCTCGGATCCGTCCAACTACCGCCCCATTGCCATTACTTCCATTTTCTCCAAAGTAATGAAGTCGATCATCAACCGCCAGCTCTTGGGATACCTAGTGAGCACCAGCTGTTTCCGTCAGGGCTGATCTTCTTGCACACTTTACCCATAAATGGGCGCAAGCGGTTGAGTTGAAGGGAGAGGCGTTAGCGGTGAGTTTGGACATAGCAAAAGCCTTCGATCGGGTGTGGCATAAAGCGCTCATAGCGAAACTGCCATCCTATGGGCTTCCTGAGAGGTTTTGCAAATTGCTCACTCACTAGCTTTTTGGGCGATCGGAGCATCAAGGTTGTTATCAACGGTGCTCCGACTTAAAACCTATAAACGTTTGGGTTCCGCATGGCTGCGGGCTATATGCTGCAAATCAGCAATATTCATTGCTATAGAGACGACAGCACAGGGTATGCTTCCTGCACCGACCGTGCCAACATGTCCCGGGAAAGTGTCGACGAGAACCGGAACAAACTTGTGTCTGAAATCTCGGAATGGGGCCGACAAAATTTAGTCCAATTTAACCCCAAGAAGACACAAGTTTGTGCGTTCACCGCTAAAAAACCCTCTCCCTTCGTCGTATCCCCTCGATTCGAGATCACTCCTCTAACTGCCAGCCTATATTGGCATACTTGGCGTCGATATATCGAGCGACGTTCAGTTCAGTGGTCACTTGGAAGAGAAGGCCAATTGCGCCTCTAAAAAGCTTGGTGTACTCAGTAAGGCGAGACAGTACTTCACTATGAGCCACCGCCTGCAACTATATAAGGCGCAAATTCAGCCTTACATTTCTTCCATTTGACCGCATACAACGAAGAGCGGCTCGAATCCTCGACGATCAAGGCATCTCCGATCGGCTTGATTCTTTGGCGTTGCGTAGAGATGTGGGTTCTCTCTGCCTCTTCTGCCGCATTTATCACGGAGAGTGCTCAGAGGAGCTGTTCGGGTTGATTCCAGGCGTCGAATTCCACCACCGGACATTACATGCTAAGTACCACCCGCATCACGTTGACGTCTGGCATTACACATCCGCGCCTTTTGCAAGAAATTTCTTGCCTCACACAGCCACTTTGTGGTATCAATTACCGGCTGCGGTTTTCCCAAACTGATACGACTTAGGGACCTCCTCAAGAAAAGAGCATACTCCCACTTTAAAGGCCGGCAAAGCATCTCTTGACACCTGATGTTGCGGATGTCCATGGGCGGTTGCCTCACCTCTCCCCATACCGTGAGTCTTATATAAAAAACAATCGAGATATCATGTTAGACAAGTAGGTAGGGCTGAAAACATAGAACACAGATACGTCACAAAAGTAAAACGCAGAAACCTGAACACACCTGCGACAACATAAAACACCATTAATTACCGCACACATTAATCTTGTTACGAGTACATTGTACTAATTAGATATTGTGGCGGGAATACATACAGCAGTTTGTGACAACTGTCTGCACATGATACACTCGATAAATAATAATAATGTATCCGACTACGCGTGCCAAATAGTCGTGAGGGCAATATTGTCGCAAGTGTGACATCAAAAAAACATCCAAAGATCAAGATATAATGGTTATCTTATTATTCCGAGTAATTGGTTTTCTTCTACAAATCAAAATATTATAATGTAATTGTAGAGGTGACGTACGACTTAATGTTTTTCGGTACTCAATCGATGTTTAGATTAGTTTCCTGGTAGTTTGGTCATCATGATCACACTAGATAATCTGTAGTTACAACATATTTTATCACAGTTGGGCACCACAGCGGCGTCGTTTCCAGCAGACAAGCAGTAACGTGGAAGTATAATGTGTTTCGTTTGAAGAAAGCTATTGCTACTGAAATTACTGGGATAATGAGACTTAAAATTTTATGTCACAAAGTGACAAGCGCAATTGTGATGCCACTCAGAATTTTATTCATCTTGTCATAAAAAAGAATGCTAAGGGATTACACGATCATAACATTGGGAAACATCTTATATGGTATATTAGGGTTAATTACCAGTGGGAGGATATTTTGCACAGGATGCCAGCTAGATTATGGGTACCACAATGGCGCCTATTTCTGCCTTGAAGCATGTTAACCATTTCTGAGTTTCGGTCTGAAGGGCGCCGTAGCTAGTAAAATTACTGGCCTAATGAGACTTAACATCTTATGTCTCAAGGTGACGAGCGCAATTGTAGTGCCGCTCAGAATTAATGGGTTTTTCAAGAATCCTGCATTGTTATGGGTAGGGCGTATCAATTGCCACCAGCTGAACGTCCTGTTCGTATCGTCCCTTACTGTCACAAAAAAAGGTGCGTGTCGATATGTAAGTATAAAATAAAATGATGAGAATATGGTTTCGCCATACTTAAGAGCAGGTTATCCGAGCGCAGTTTAGTGACTTTTTTATTGAGTAAAGTAAAACATATCGTGTTTTGAACTCACACACCACTAATTTAATAATTTATCTGTTACATATAATTTAGTTACCAAAAATGTTTAAATTGTTAATTATGTTTGTATAATAGTAGAAAACAAGGGCCGATTCGGTTCTGGCATCTCGCCTCTACCGTTAAAATGTAATATCACTAGTGAAATTGTAATATGACAGCTTTTATATTATGATGCGAAAACTTTAGATCCCTTTAACAAAAATATGGGCACGGGGTTGTGTAAGTTTTAGTATAATAAAAGTTTAAATAAAGAGGATGTGCAGAAATCTTGAAAAAATAAGTAAATTAAACTATCAAAACTAATAATAATAACCAAAATAACTAAACTAAAAATTAAATAATTGCTTACGTTTCTTTCAACAATGTCAAACATACCATCATTTTAGAAATTTCCGTAGATAATAAACTCTATATACAGCAAATTTTTCTGTTACAGAACTGCATTAAAATTTTCAATAATTGAACGAAGAATAAGGAATAATTTAAGAATATGGACGAACTAAGGTCGACCATTGTAAAGAGTATTTGTTTAATAAACAATAATATCATCAACAGTGTAATATTTAGAGGCATGGCAACCCTACAATAGATAGACAACAGTAGCGAATATACAAGTGACGTCGAGTATATTTTCGTCTGTCGAATAAACAAGCAGATTTCCACACGGCCCGCGGCCGGAGTCCGGACGCCAACAGACAACTCCCTCCCGAGTACCGACTGTCACGTTGTCTATACATTATTTACTTTACGATCAAGAATCGATATATCGATAGGCTGCACGGTTTTATTAACAGAACATCCTTTATTTACATCACCGCTTTTTTATGACAATAAGGGACGAGACGAGCAGCACGTTCAGCTAATGGTAATTGATACGCCCTGCCCATTTCCCAAACCCAAAATTTTGAGCGTCACTACGATAGCGATCGTCACCCTGAGACGTAAGATGTGTTAAGTCTCATTTGTCCAGAAATATCACTAGCTACGGCGCCCTTCAGACTGAAACACAATATTGCTTACATATTACTGCTTCATGGCAGAAAAATACGCCGTTGTGGTACCCATAAATAAGCCGGTATCCTGTGCAAAGGAGCTGGTAAAAGGCTGAGCACATAGTGTTTCACAAACTTGGTTTTTGAAAAACACAATTTTATTCATTAGCCGAGACTGAATAATTTCTGTGACGAATCTAATCCAAAGTGTAAGGCTCGGTATCCACCAAAGTGGAGAGGAGAGTAGACGAGACGAGATAAGCCGCGTAGCGTTCAGCTTATTTCCACCAAACCGGAGAGGAGATGTGAGCTGTGCATAGCGAAGATGTGAACTGTGAGAGCTCGAAATCAGTCAAGTAATGTCTACGAATGGAAGACGGGAAATATGGCGCCCGGAAACCCACCTACACGCATCTCCGATATGCCGCGCAGCTTGATCGCTCGACGCGACACAAAATTCAATAGATAAATGAGACATATCCTCTCCTCTACTCTTGATACATTTCCACCAAAGCTAAGCGGAGAAGAGAGGAGATGTGGAAATAACGAAATCTGATTGGTTATCAAAATACATCTCCTCTCCTCTCCGCTTTGGTTTGCGCAGACGGCTGTTTTCATCGGTTTTCAGCAGTAAGATAAAATGCTCGCAAAATACCTTTATTTATTAACGGTTTGTGTAGATTGATGGATGGATGTACTGTATGTACTCAATAACTCTTGTTTTTCTTTACTTATTAATTTATATTTCCTTTTTTTTTACTTACTCGTGTAAGCTATTGACTATTTGACGTTTGAATATCTTTGTTGCATCACTTTACATATATTGTTTTAATATTAATTGAAAAGGGTTTTAAAAACGATGAAAATGTAAATGTCGATTTAAAAGAGTGGCAATGAGTTTCTTGCCGCTTCTCGTTAGCTCAACCCTTTACGAAGTGGCGGTAAATTAAATTAGAATAGTCATTTTTTGTCATTCACAAGTGACATTTCTGTGACCTACATGAATAAAGTGATTTTGATTTGATTTATAAATTATCTAAGGAAATGTACTAAATGAATGAAAGATCCAGAAGCAAAATTGCCATCCAACATACCTATCTCTGTCTGCAGTCCAAATAGATAACAACACCATAGAATAATATTTCTATAATGGAGATCTTGACACAAGGGCTGGTAGATATTAGCTTATCTCTGTAGAAAATTGAGCATGAAAATGTTTTCTTACCCATTATGTATGTCGGTGCTCAGCTGATCGAGAAGTGAATCCACGGTGGGTCTGCTGGAGGCCGGACTAGTCGCTCCGTTCGTACGTGCGTACCCGTCTGTAATAAACAAAAACCGGTTAAGGGCGAATTCAACCAAACTGGAGTAAGTTTTTACTCGCAAATAACTACAGCTATTCTAAGACACGGACGAGTAAAATGAGAAGGACTCCGTGTTACCTTACATAACAGTGAAGCACCAAAACAAGCCGGTAAACGTGTAAATACATAGCCCCACGCACACACTTACACTAATACAAGCCGATCGGCCACCATTATGAGATTTGCCATCGTCTGTGACAGATCAGTTTGCGTCGCAATTAAATATTTTAAAAATGCCCTCGTGCGTTGTGAAAAAGTGTAAAAACGATACTATATAAGTATTTGCGGCCATATATGATTATTTAAGGGAGAAAAAATTGTGTAACTTGTATCCCCTGTAACCGCACACACACTAGCATAAAGATGTTTTTCCAGTAGTACACGGCGCGGAGTCCTTCTTTTTTACTCGTCCGTGTTCTAAGATTACTAATTTGCATTTTACCAACCACTTACCTAGGATTAATATAACTAAACACGAGTAAATATTTACACGGGCGATTTTTGTGGTTTAAAAGGTTAAACTGGGAATAAAATTTGTCAGAGCAGATATGACGATTGTAACTATAGTTAGATAATTCAAATGATAAGAAAGCCTAAAGGGTTTTAATTCATCTTAATAAAAATAATATTAATAATAACTATGAGTTATATTATGTTAATTTAAACAAAATGGTCAAATTGTAAGTAAAAGCATTTAGTGAGTATTGGATAATATATAGATAAACATTATTTTTTGTTATTGTGACAGGGATCGTCATGCTCGCTTAATGCCAATGCTTGTGGCGGTGACGTGGGACGGTTCGTTCCCTTCCCTCCTCCCATATTGTTGAGGCAGGCGATATCTGGATTTCTTTTATTGTCTTTATTTTTTTTATTAAAGTTTTTCTATATTTTTTTTTATATAATAGCTATTAAAATGCTTTATTGCCTTTATTTACGGTATGTGTGGATTGATGCATATACCGTATTGTACTATATCTATGAACTCAATAATAACTCTTGTGTTTTTTTTTTACTTATGATTTACATTTTGTTGACTTACTCATGTAAGGCATTATTTGACGTTTGAGTATTTTCTTTGCATCAGTTTGCATATATTGTAATTGAAATGATTTATAAATTTAATTGAAAATAAGAAGAAGAGCAACCATAGAGTTTCTCACTCGCTCTTCTCTTAGGAAATCTGCCTTCCGAATGAGCTGTGTTAAAAATCGAGATATTTCAAATGTTACATAATTTACCTATCAAATAAAATATTTTTGATTTGATTTGAATATATTCTTGATAAAGGTATGTTGTAAAGGCACAGTAGCGAATTTGTTTGTAACTGTGATAATCATAATGTGAAGGTTAACACAAGGTACAAACATAAATTTGTTCCGTCTCATTAATTAACGCAATGAAAAGTTAAAAGTTTAAAATTACTTCTGTCTGTCATGTAATTCTGTGGTTACAAAGGTAAGATATAGAAAAAATGTGTTATCACAAAAAAATAATTTAAACATAGCTTCGACATGTGTTTTGTGAGACAGTGACTTAACTACTTATAACAACGTCAGTGACCTAACAATAACGACGTCTAAAATGGAGATTATTTTTTTCTACTACAAAACAGTTTTTACCTGGTGTTAAACTAAAACGTCGTTTAGTACACCCAAAACTGAAGTATGAAGGAACAAATTTTGACAGCTGTCATAAACTCTAATTCTAAATCTTCCATTTATATATATAAGAGATTTCCACGTATATAGTCCCTCATCACGATATCTCTGGAACCACTAGAGCTAAAGACTTGAAATTTGGTAGGAATATTCGTTTCACCGAGTAGAGGTCAGCTAAGAACGGATTTTCCAAAATTCCATCCGCAAGAGTTTTTTTTTATTATGAACAACGTCTGTCGGGTCAGCTAGTTTTTCATAAAAATATGATCTATCCGTTAGACACACCTTAGACAAGCTTCGACTCGTGTTTAAACATAAGCAATGTCTAAAGATTGATGAACGTTAAACAACAGAAAAACACAGATTTGTAATCGAACTTTTTGAAACAAGTGTTAACTTTTTTGTAATTACACAGATTTTTTTAAATTTGGATTACCGGTACTTCGCGTGTATTAATAAACATAGGTCATGTCTACTAGTCGGTTAATTCGAGTTAGTATTTTGTTGGGCGATTTGCTTTACTTGCATACTACCTGGTATCGAGGAATATAAGTACACTTATTATACAAAATAACGCTTTTAGAACTGCTTAAACATGTAAAATATATTTAAAAACATTTACTCACGTAACACACAAGGTAGGTATTATCATTTAATATGTCGACGACAGTACCTATTGACGTGATAATTTATGATGCCCGATCATTTGTCGATATTACGAGACCAATAATTTTAAACTGTCATTTAACAATTTGGCACCAGCGCCCAAGCCAAATTATCTATAATATACATAATTATGGGATTGTTTAAGTAGGCAGGAACTGCATTTCTTTTATTTCATTCTATCTTGGGAAATATACTATGCATTCAAATTCAAATATTTTTATTCAAAATAGGATGTAACATCAATTATTGAAAGTCAAAAAGAATACCTTAGAAGTGAGAGGAATGGGCGCAACAAACTCAGCCGGTTTTTTTTTCATACAAACTATGTTTACAAAATAATATCTTACAATTATTATTTAATAGCCTGAGGGCGGTCTCTCTATTCCCAATCCGTGGTATCATTAAGAAAGTCATTTAAGTTATAGTAACCTTTACCACACAAACATTCTTTAACAATTCTTTTGAATATCGTAATACTTTAGTTTTGAACATTTTCTGGGATCTTGTTGTTAAAGAGCATATACATCGCCCCACATAAGACTTACTAACTCGATTATTATATTATTAGTTTAGTTAGTTAGCATTATGAGTTTATATCTGTTCCTGGTGTTAACATTATCGTCATGACAGTTTCTGGCAAATTCACTTATGTGCCTATGAACATACATTACATTATCAAGAATATATTGAGAAGCAACAGTCAAGATGTTAATTGCTTTAAATATTGCTCTCAATGATTCCTTTGAGTACTATTTAGCAGTCGTCTAGAACAATCAGTTGCGATATTTTTACAATATCTTCTAATAGTAGTGTAATAGTGGACCATACTCATTTCATGATCAAACTCTCAAACTTGCCATTCCACCTCAATTTCTCCATTCATAGCCTTGTTTTTCATTCTATCCATATCATGCTACTTAAAGATCTCTGTAAACGTATTCAGTAGGTAAGAACATTTCGAGTCTCTAAAGCGGATTCTGCGTTGAGATAATCAAATAGATTATACTTTCTGCTAAGGAATCTCTCTTTGATCAAACAATCAAATATTTGACTAGAGAATGCGAAATTATA
The DNA here is from genome assembly GCF_905404315.1 of Leptidea sinapis. Lineage (NCBI taxonomy): Eukaryota > Metazoa > Arthropoda > Insecta > Lepidoptera > Pieridae > Leptidea > Leptidea sinapis. Next base: position 31,932,295 of record NC_066265.1, read on the forward strand.
CACTCGACCGCTTACTTTACAGAAGCACGTTGGGGTGATATTGGATTGATGTTTTAAGGAATGCACGCCGATATTTCGATCCAATTGCATGAACTTTTTTAAGTAAACTATAACCTAATGACTGAGGAGGATTTTAGACTGTCCATATATTGTTATCTCTTGTTTGACTGTCCGTAGATTGAGGTTCAGGCGTACGTATTAAATCTATGTTTATAAAAATCTAAAGTTTGTTTGTAACCGCCATGAAATTAAAATATGAAATAATTTAAAGCATGTTTTTAATAATCTGTACATGTAAAAATGTAATGTTCTTTGTGCAAATCGCAAATCTTCTAGAATAGGTTCTTTACCTATCGTTTTCCAATTAGACCCTGTACACATTCAACGCATGGTCCTAGCTTTTTGACGAATTCTTTATTTGTGGATAGGGCCTTACAAAACACTATATTAATATAGGAGCATCTTTTATAAATCTTAATATAGACGAGCCATGGTGAAGCGAGGCCTTGTTTTATGTGTAAAGTATAATAATCGACGCACTTTTATATTTGTTAGTAAAATGTGGTGGAATCCTTAACAGTCTTGTCATTGTTTCACTTTGTTATTGATCCAGTATACCAATATTGCCCACACTGTATCCATTTGACTACAGTTTTCTTTATGACCACTAGACTGACATATGAAAAATCTCGATTATTTCACAACAAGGCAGTACCTGCTCGCAATCTAGTTGTTCCCTTTATGTCAAATTCAAATAAACTTTATTCAATTAGACTTGGTCCATGTGGATATTAACGTATCCTTCAAGAAAGACACCGATCAAAGTGCATGCCTAGATACTTTGCATCATTATGCTGTGGGATATCATCATTATAGAGTTTGACATGTGTCAAGTTTTCCTTTTTAAAGTTATGCCATATGGACGAACTTCGCTTTGTTGGTGTGCGCATTTTTACGAAGCTGATTCTCAATAAAACTCTCATTAGGTTTTCCGATGCCAAATTCGGGTTCTCATGAACAGACATCATTGTAGCCTGTGTGTGCTGGCAGTAGTGTCTTCAAAACAAGCCTGATTTACAATGAAAATCAGATAAAGTATTGGACCGAGGATGGTGCCTTGTGATACTCCAGACTATCCGGTACATTGTTGTGGTTTTATAAATGTGTTACTATTCACCGCAGCAGCAACATAATATCTTCTACATCTTCTGACATATCACAACGATTTATTATATCACTGTTTATAATAATTTTTAATTCTACACCTATACAATTCATCAGAACTCTCGTTTCTTCATTATTAACATCTTTAATCTTTTTTTCAACACAGCCATCTCAGGCTTGCTTTAAAGAACCCTTATTCACGTCATTCAACGCTCAATTGAATCTATATTCTTTTACTACTACCTACTTTTTTAGCTTAAATTAATTATATGCCTTATTGAAATTAACTTTGAATCAAAAGACATTCTGTTTTGTTTGTTATTGTAATATTTTCTCTGTACCAATTAAAACATAAATCCGTGATGTTTTCTATTTTCAAAAAAAATTGTCCAGAGCCCGCTTGAGTCATATATTTGTTGGTGTGTAGTGTATTATATACACAAACCGAAATAAACAGGCAGATATTGTAATTGCTACCAAAATACATGCCATTATTTTTAACCCACAACGTTGTCACAAAATGAAAATAAAACATTTTCAAAGTATTTGTCTGAAATACTCAATTGGCAAGTTTTCCAGAGTGTATATTCTTGATAATTATTGTCGTTCCGCTTGAATTAGGAACAGCTGAGGTGTGTGGCAGGTATTGCCAACGACATGTTGTGGCCATCTAATATTATATACAATGCCATTAGCATAATACTAATTCAATTAGAGTATTCATAAAACTAGAGTTTAAAATATTTTTTTATTATACAATACACAAAAAACAGACGAAACCCATGTAAGCGGTGAATATATGTATATATATATGATAATAATATGAATATAACATAAAACTTGTTTTATGTTGATCTTAAGTACGTCTAGATAGATGCTGACAGCTGTGAAAACGTCGAAAAAAATTTATAGAACTAACCTCTATTTTGAGCAATCCCCGCACACTAACACAAAGTTACGAATGTAAGACGTAGCTTGTCACGCACACCAAACTAATATTCCTGGCCTGTTTTTATCGGTTGTCTAACAGCAAGAGACTATCTAGACGTATTAATTATCGTAGTTAATATAGTAAGACGAGCATGCCCCGCGAGTCATCAGTGAGAACCACATTTAAATCAGTTGGGGCGTTTCTAAGACAAGCGTGCACATATAAAAAGATAAAATGTCAAATATTATTTTGGCCTCAAAACTATCTCATGTGCGTAAAGATGTATAAACTTTTTTCTTAATATTTAAAGTACTAATTTAATTATATTAAGTTACTGTTTAATACACGAAGCTAGGTTTTATCCTACAAATCATATTTAAGTTTGCATAAACTACAAATTATCATACAAACAATATGTGCTAGAAAAATCTAATAATAGCTACTCCTTGTTATCATTTTGGATGATAACCTTATTTTAACTGGATAGTTAAGCACTTGCGAACTAATATTTGAGAGACATTGCTGTGTATTAATCGAGCAATGATGGATTTGCGCAGAGGTTGCTATAAAGACAGTTTGGATGACAGCTGTAGCAAAATTACATTAAACTTTGATAATACAACCAATTAATATCAATTTTAGTGATCAAGTAATATATTAGTAATCTTGGATTTTTAATTGGCCAGTGATTAGAAAACGTATACGTTACGTTATGGTCACTACTGCCGAATACATTCTGACGTCTGGGATTCTACAATTGCGCGTTTTGCGAGATATTTCTTGTCTCGTACGGCAAATTTGACGAATGAATTACGGGCTGTTTTCCCAAACCAATACTACGAGTAAGGGACTTTCAAACTTAGATACAACAAGAATACTCCCAACCTAAACTCAGGGTGTTGTGATCCATGGGCGATTAACTCACCACGATCCATCACGTGAGCCTCTTGCCCGTCTGCCCACTCTTTTATAAAAAAAATACATAATTAAGGTTGCGTGCAATGTGCATTGTTGTTGATTATTTATTATTACTTGAAGTTCAGGGGAAATTCCGAAATTTAAGGTGGTATATCTATTCCCGACTACAACCAAGCTTCAAAAAATGGCAAAATCCCCAGCTGGATCAATAACGGACACAGTAACGGGCTCGACAAAATCAATATCTAATTGTGTCAAAATTATTCTTAAAAAAACCGTTGGTCATACATAGATTTCAGTGTGAAGGCAAAGCGAAGAAGTTGAAAATGTTGTACTGTGGCAATTTAGAAAAATTTTTAGAGTGTTGCAACAAACATTCTGGTATACGCCAGGTAAGTTGGAACTTGTGTAAGAAACCGTTTAAATATACAACGCAGATTAGCTAAGTGTACGTACACGAGAGATAATAAAAGTGGAACATGGGCGAATATTAGTAGAAGTTGTAACATTGGTCTATTTCTGCGTACGGAACAGAATGGCTTTGCCAAAGTCAACACTTGGCTCTCCACTGAAGCTCATTTCCAAGGAAGTGTTTTAAGGGATTATTACTGCCTTAGGCCGTTTGATATTTCCGCGAGACTTATGAAGCTCTGTTATTTGATTTGAATATCGGTTGTAAAATCTATATTTGAGTCGAAATAATAATTGGAACGTCTTAAGAGGAAAAATTAGTTAACCTTTTACCACACAAGCGATCTCGACTCTTTTCTCCTTGATTTTTAACCGTAGATTAAAGTATTTTGAAGTAAGATAAATAGCATCATTATTATCTGTTATGAATGTTTTGATATACAAAAATAAATTTTTTTGTATGTGCTAGCAAGTACCTATCTGTACTCTGTGGTGCCAAAATACCAGCGTCAAAATGACCCACTTTGCTACTAATTCTTTTAAAATCATAAAAACAATTAGATTTATATTTGCATGAAAAATATTGTATGACAATTGCTGGAGCCTGGAGTGTCAGTGTCTTAAAAAATGATAACAGTTACTTAGGAAATGTATGTTCAAGCGAATTTCGAACTACTTGTTTATTTTGACTGTACGGAAATCACATTAAGGTGGGTCACATTTCAATTATGTCGATAGTACTGCAAAAAGTGCTCAAAACGGCTTAATCATAAAGGCCGCAAGCAGAAGCTTAGTATACAAATCCAACAAAAAACGAAAAAAATATAACAGTTGATCACAGAATATTACCTTTCAGTTTCTAAAATTTATTTGCCACGAACTAAACAGAGACTTTTGTGTTTTTAACTGACGATATTTAGCCGGAGCTGCAGTTGTCCTAATCGCACTGATGGTTTATAATTTTAAATCTAAAAGGGCTTCACCTCCCTCCTACTATAAAAGAAAGTTGAAAATGGACGAACAGAAGATTCTACGAAAGAATAATTGACAAAAAAGTCGCGTATTTTTTTTATATAAGAGGAGCAAACTGGCAAGAGGCTCACGGGATGGGGAGTGATGAGGCAACCGCCCACGGACGTCCGCAACATCAGGTATCAAGAGATGTGTTGGCGGTGGGAGGCTCCTTTGCACAGGATGCCGGCTAGATTAAGGGTACCACAACGGCAGGAGTGTGTAAGCACTACTGTGTTTCCTGCTAGTGAGATTACTGAGCAAATGAGACTTAACATCTTATGTCTCAAGGTGACGAGTGCAATAGTAGTGCCACTCAGAGCTTTTGAGTTTTACAAGAATCCTGAGCGGCACTGCATTGTAATGGTCTGGGCGTATAAATTACCATCGGCCGAACGTCCTGCTCATCTCGTCCCTTACTTTCATTTAAAAAAAGGTGGGAGTATACTTTTTCTTTGCGTATGTTCCTAGCGCACCGAATATATATCGCACCGTGGGAATTATCAACCGATTCCGAAAAGGTTGCCATCCTTTTTAACCTTATTGTTATATGTGAATGTATATTCCTTTGCGGCGCTCTAGATGATTCTTACACAGTCGAATTGACTTATGTTGTTTTTCCATTTTTTTAATATCTTTAAGACATTACAAAATTTAACTAGATTATTGATTTTCGGATTACATACCAGTTTTTTCTACATAGTTCTTGTCGGCGAAATTTCCGTATCTCGCGTTGCTCAGGTCATCAAGTAGCGTGTCCAGTTCGGAGAGGTTCCCCCGGCCTCCAGTCCTGCCATAGCCGGCCGTCTGTGCCTGATGACCACCATAACTTGGCTGCGTTGCACTACTACTGTTTGCATATTTTACTGGTATGGTCTTCTCGAATGACGATGTGTTCTGGTATGTTGGCTGTTGACAAAAATTTCATTTTTGTTTATTGTATACAAATAAAGTGATTCATTTTTTTATGAACCACATAAAGAAACTCGATTGATATTTTTTGTTTAAATTCTCTTTTCTTTTGCGTTAGAACCATTTAATATTTTTTAAATACTGAATAAAAGTTCATCAGAAAGGTTTATGGTAAAATAGTTCTCTCCATAGGAGCCCGCAGCCATCATGGAGCAAAGTGAGATAGTGGAAAAAAGAGGCTTTCATAATTTAATTCCTACACAACGTGGGAGGTTTATAAGTGTACCAGTGCACCTTCAGGCTCCTTTGCACAGGAAGCCGGCTAGACAACGGCGCCTATTTCTGCCGTGAAGCAGTAATATGTAAACATGTGTTTCAGTCTGAAGGGCGCCGTAGCTACTGAAATTACTGGGCAAATGAGACTTAACATCTTATGTTTCAAGGTGCCGAGCGCAATTGTAGTGCCCGTCAGAATTATGGTGTTTTTCAAGAATCGTGAGCGGCACTGCATTGTAGGCCGTAGGTTAGGGGCATATCAATTGCCATCAGCTGACCGTCCTGCTCGTCTCATCCCTTATTTTCATAAAAAAAACAACGTAGGAAAAAATATATATGTATTCCTAAATATTTCGTATATTTTGTTTACTAGTGAAGAGTTTTTATCTTAAACTACAAAATTTGTCACATACTATTGAACTGTTATTAGTATTTTTAATTGGCGTATCTATGCTGTATTATTTTTAATATACTCTTTACATTTTGTTAGCTGTAAGGAATCATAAATAAATGATATAAATTTTTCATCCGTTTACTAACAGTAAACAATTAACTGAAATAATTAACTGAAATAAAACGCGCAATCCACGCGCACGCAGTCGCGGCACCTGCTGGCATGCATAGTACATTAGTGAATGAGAAAGACATACTTCAACGACATCTAGGTTTCATTGAGCTACTCATGATTGGCCTGACTCCAAGACTACAAAATACTCGTCGGCACATAAACAAACATGTCCATTGACCAATTTACTAGATGGCGTTCATTGGACATTGTACTTTTAATACCATTATGTTTTTTTTGCAATAAGTAACAGAACTAGCAAAAGACCCAGGCCCCTGATGAAAAGTGGCTTCACCTGCAGCGGCGGCTCTCGGCAAATTTTTATCTTATATCTTTAAATGAGCAATTCTTGTATATAAATATATTCTATATCTCATATATATAATCTGAATTTGGGAAACGGCTCCAACGGTTTTCATAAAATTTAGTATACAAGGGATTTCAGGGGCGATAAATCGATCTAGGTTTCAATAAAAAAAAATGTAGATTTATCCGTATTTTAATGATAAACAGTTACAATTCGCCACTATATACAAGACTATAAAAGCTCAGATGGGATACTGGGTGATCCGGAAAGCAAAAGACCCCGGTTCGAATCCAGATGTCCTATTAGTTTTTTTTGGTCAAGTTTTGTACATTTTTAAAAATCCGAGAAAGGCTTGGTCGTCCGGATATTTTTAATTATGTGACAAGATGTGGCGAAGCGTGCAAGACTTTCACCTTAGGGTAAGTGATACGCCGGAATCATTATAATGCAGTGATTCAGCTCAGGATTCTTGAAATATCAAACAGACTGAACCGTAATTACGCTCGTCACTCTGAGTCATAAAATGTTGTAGTCCTAGTTATTTCACTAGCGAACGACGCCCTTCAAACCAAAGCACAATGATGCTTACACATTACTGCTTCACGGAAGAAAACCCACCTGGCGGTATCCTGTATAAACCATAAGTATAATTTGAGAGGAAAGGTCGCTTTAGGCGCCAGGTAGCCACGGGCGCCTAAAGCAACGGGCGCCACATGCAACCTGAGTTTGAAATTGATTTAGAAATAGAAATAGAAACACTTTATTAGCATACAAAAAACACTCACAAAAAAACACAACAATTTACAATATTAATTAAAATCTTAAAATACTAAATTTAATACTGTAACAATATTATAAAGATTAAAAAGTAATAAAAATAACAGAGTGAGCGTGATTCCCTGCTAAAAGGAGCTGACTCAGTATATTGTCGGTCAGTGCAGAAGACACCAACACAACACTGGTTTTCAGCAGCCCCTCGTGACATTTGGAGTAGATAGTTGCATTAGTCTTCCCATTGTTATTAATTTGTGTAGGTAGGTATCAAAGGGATTAACTAAATATTATATATTCTTTTTCGTGTTTCTTAATTTATACTTAGTGTAATAATAAAATAAAAATTAATAAATAATTGTAATAATAATAAATATTAAATCATACATTTCAAGACCATATTATGATTAATCAAAGTATTATCAGCTCCGATAAAATTTATGGTGTGAACTGTGAAAGCGTCGACCAAAGGCACTGAAAGCTAGACTATAAGATTATTTTGACCACAAGCAGTAAAATACAACAAAATTGTTATGTTTATAAAGCCATGTGGCGTCATGGTATAGGTATAAAATCGAATCAAAATAGATTATTTAATTCCGTCAAAAAATTACACTTATGAATGTGAAAAGTTTTACTTTTACCATTTTACTATGCTCCGGAACAGATTGAGCTTTAATGAGATGAGGTGGCAAGAAATGCATTGCATCTCTATTAAATCACAATTTTCATCTAAAATCACAACTTTTACAAATTATTTTATTTACCTACAATCTATGCAAAGTGATGCACCAAAAATACTATAATATTAAATGCCTTTAACGAGTGAGTAAAAAAAATAAACCGCAAGAGTTATTGAGTTGATCATCTACGATACGAGTCTACACGTACCTACTGTTATTATACAAATGATTTTAGATAAATGGTGATAGATTTTCGACTATTTCGTCTCGTGCCAGATTTTGGCGAGACAACACGTCCTGAGGATGCCTCGTGTAGAGGCGAAACACGTGTCGAATTGTTTAAAGACAATATTGGCGGAATTAACACTAAAGAAAACTCAAATCATTTGTATAATTATGGATTTCCGCAAAGTAACGCCTACTTCAATAAATTTACTGTTATTATGTATTTTTATGAATAAAAATGTATTCATTTTAAAATTAACAACATGAAGCATAGTTCTTGATGAGTTCCTCCTTCCACCATAGAGCCAAACCACTCTCCAAAGAAGATTATTGCCTACAGGGGATTTCCCTTTAGGGGAAGGGACAGACTATTAGGTAAATGACGAAAAAAGTTCCTTATATCAAATATCAGTTTCTCAATTCCATCGCAGACCGACTATGCTCTTAATAAGGTTTATGTAGAGAGAATTACAGTAAATAGATTGCGCAAGTTCATAGATCGAATGAGTACAATGAAATGATTGCATGTTTGTGTCGGGGAGGGCCATCTAGAGGTATTACATCGGGGATGTATCAAAAAGGGGCCAAGTCAAGCATTAAGAAGAAGAGTGCTTGTATGAAAGCGATGACGAGAGTAGAATCACATGTAGTAACTAAATCAGAACAACGGCAACGGTTTTTCCGGGTCTGTCTAGACCCGGAAAAAAATACAATGAATTATGCAAGACTGATTGTTATTTGTATTTTAATTTAATATTTAAACATGGATAAAATATAATGTGACTTAGTAGGTACTGTACTCCAGTACTGTAATGGGGGAGTTCAGTTTTTTACTGATTAAATCACTAATTATCAAGAACCTAGCGCAATAGTCATTGCATTTATCATTGCCTCCTAAGAACTGTTTCTTAACGATGATCTCGATAAGATTATAGATAATTACAAAATACACGCATCGAATATTGATGATGGCAGTTCGAAACACAATGCAAAGCACGTACAACCTGTTAGATATAAGTTGCGTGGCAAATAAACTAATAATTTTTATTATTTTTTATGCAAAAGGAGGACAAACGAGCGTACGGCTCTTTCTTATGCCACATTCTCTTGCAGCACCACAGGAAATACAGGACCTTTGCCGGCCTTTTAGAAAGTTATCGAGCTTTCTTTGAAGGTCGTATCGTCTTAGAAACACCGCACAAGGAAGCTCATACCACAGCTTCTTTGGACTTGGAAGAAAATTCCTTGACAACCGAACTGTGGCGTAACGCCACAGATCTAGATGGTGCGGATGATAACCTAATTTGTGGCGTGTTGTGCGAATGTGGAATACGGCGGCAGGACTCAGGTCAAACAGCTCTTCGGAACACTCCCCTTGATAAATGCAGTATAAGTGCCTTCAACAGCATTTATCACAGGTAGTTATGGAGCTAATACATTTAATTACAGGATTCAGTTAAAGATTCAAAGATATTTAATCCCTAAAGTTTTATTAAAAGAAAATATAATGAAGATAATAAAATAATATATCAAATCACTCCGCCCCTACTTGAGCACCAATTTATACTTGACGCGGTACATAGCCAGCTAACAATAGCGTATACGTTCTATCATTAACATTCTGCGTAACTCTATTGTTATTAAAATTAAGTCATATTCAGGATGCGCAAAACATCCTTTTTTATTATACATATATTGTAGAGTTAAGGTACCAAGAAATATTAAAACACGCATATTTATAAGTTGTCACACACTTATAACATTAATTTTACCAATGATACTAGAAACTAATAATAAAACTCAGTTTTACATAAACGAGTTAAAATGCCATAAATGCCTCACTGATTAAAGGATAACAGATATCACCAGTACATTTCAAATATCAAATAGCTATCAAAACCGTGATCGATAAGTATGGAGAAATTCTTATATTTCAATCAATGACGTTCTAGTGGAACGGCAAAAGTGTGCTCTATATAAAATCTCAAATAATATGTTAACGACGCAGAAAAAGATTGTGTGACATTTCACCGGTAAGTTTAATTACTTTATGTGAGATTGGTTTGCAAAAGCGTAAATAATTTAGTAATGAATATTTTTTCATTAAAATGGTACAATTATTGTATTCACATCCCTTTTTCTCCCGCTTGTCAGAAAGAAACAGATGAAAGGACGCGACCGTTTTATTCATATAACTCCCTCCATCTGAGCTCCTTATACGCCGTGACATTTATTATCTTATAATAATAATAAAATATTTTATTTGCAGCTAAAAAATGTGTAATTAACAAAAGTAAACTTACCAAAACAAAATATTATTACAGCTTAAAATTAAAATGAAACTTAAACATAATAGAAATAAAAGAAGCTCAAACATCAGCTGCAAATAGGCACAAGCTCGGCATATGCTGACACACATCATGTATGTCCAGCGCCGATCTTCCTCTTGAGCCATTCTGTGACCTTGAAGCTGTGCCAATACGAATGTACGCTATGATTTTTATAATTTTTAATTTTGTTGTGAATTATACGTTTTCATTTGCGACTTTCTCGGTGTAACCAGTATCGAACCGATGGTTGCTTGCTCTGTGGTCTTCAAGCGTCCTCAAGCGTCAACCAACTGTCTAGGTGACAGATGACACTGTCAACTGTCAAAATAATTACAGGACTTCTAGAGCCACATTATATCAACAAACAATTATTGTCAACTAATATGTTATTCATTTTATATTGTGCATTAGGCTTACAATTTTGAACTAAAAAATACCTACGACGTTATTTTGCAGTGTAATACAATCAAAACCAAAATGATAATAAAAATACTAGCACCATACAAAGAATAAGTACCTACTAGATAAATATATTATTAAAATGAACTATGATTAGAGAACGAAAATAGATAATTAGTTCGGTTGCCAATCGAATCACTTATTAATTTAAGAGGGAAGATCCTATAGTACTAAAGAGACAAGAGCAATCTGAACCTAACCCATATTACACTCATATCTTGAGCCAAGTTCTCTTGTGCTCTTTGCTCCTGTAAAAGAAATTGTCTTAATTTCGTTTTAAATAAGGATAGACTTTTTAAATTTCTAATAGGCGGTGGGATGTTATTCCAACATTTGGATGCCGAGTAACGAAAGCTCCCTCTAAATGACGCCGATCGATGCTTCTCAATAACCATCTGAACAGAACACTGCCGTGACCCACACGACCTAAGACTAGCCGTTCTAGATAGTTTGTCATAAAGGTATTTTGGCTTCTCGAACTTCAATACACCAAAAAGGATACAAGCTAAATGAAGTTTTCGCCGATGTTTCATTTTTAACATTGAATGCTTATTCAAGAAAGGGGTGACATGGTCTCTATGTTTTATATTGAAACAAAAACGGGCACATGCATTCTGGACTCTCTGAATTAATTTTTTAGTTACAGAAACTAAACGTGGGCCAAAGACAACATCTGTATAATTCAGCTTTGAGAGAACTAGACTTTCAACAAGACGGATACGCATCTCCTTTGACAGATAAGGTCTCATCCTGTATAATACTTTCAGCCTGTAAAAAGAGTTACTGACTAGGCTAGTGATGTGATCATGGAATCTCAGTTTGCTGTCGAGAAAAAGACCAAGATTACGTGCTACATATGTACGTTCAATGGGTTCACCCATCAAGATAATGTCATGTGAAGACTTTAAACTGCTCAGCTGTTTGTTGGTGCCACAAATTGTGTAATTTGATGTATTTTGATTTCACCGGATTAAGACATAGACTGTTTTTCTGGGCCCACAACATAATACTATTAAGGTCTTATCGTCATAATCTTCTTGATCTGAGATATATAAGTTATCTGACGTCCTATCATCTTTCCTCTGCGTTATACTTATCCGCTGCTCTTGTTACTGTGCAATCAGGCTTCTCCTCTCTTTTAAATTTAGCAATATCTCTTCGTTTTCATTATCTTAGTCCAACTTATTCCTTCCATACTTCTCAAGCATCACATCTCAAAGGTTGCATATCTCTATGAGTCAGGCTTTTTTTTTTATGGAATATGAGGACAAACGAGCGTACGGGTCACCTGTTGTTAAGTGATCACCGCCGCCCACAACCGGAGGAATCACAGGAGCGTTGCCGGCCTTTAAGGAAGGTGTACGCGCTTTTTTTGAAGGTACCCATGTCGTATCGTCCCTGAAACACCGCACAAGGAAGCTCATTCCACAGCTTTGTAGTACGTGGAAGAAAGCTCCTTGAAAACCGCACTGTGGAGGACCGCCACACATCCAGATGGTGAGGATGATATCCTAACTTGTGGCGTGTCGTGCGAAGGTGGAATTCGGCGGCAGGAATCAGGTTAAACAGCTCTTCGGAACACTCCCCGTGATAAATGCGGTAGAAGACACACAATGAAGCGACGTCTCTACGCAACGCCAAGTGATCCAGCCGTTCAAAGAGCACTGGGTCCCCGACAATTCGAGCTGCTCTGCGTTGCACGCGGTCAAATGGATCGAGCTGATACTGGGGTGCGCCAGACCAGAGATGACAGCAATACTCCATGTGTGGCCGGACCTGCGCTTTGTAGAGCGCTAGTATGTGGGCCGGCTTGAAGTATTGCTGTGCTCTATTAATGACGCCCAGTTTCTTTGAGGCCAATTTGGCTTTGCCTTCCAGATGACCACGAAATTGGCAATCGCTCGAGATTTCGAGACCCAGTATTCCGATACTAGGCGCGGCTTTAAGAGAAGTGTTCTCGAAGAGCGGTGATACGACAAATGGGGTTTTTTTAGTGGTAAACGCGCAAACTTGAGTCTTCTGGGGGTTAAATTGGACAAGGTTCAATTTACCCCATTCCGCGACCTTCTCAAGAGAGGACTCGATAGAAGACACAAGTTTCTCCCGGCACTGGTCGACGATTTCCCGCGAGAGACCTGCATGGCCAGTGTATACGGCATCACCAGTGCTATCGTCTGCATAGCAATGAATGTTGGAGGTGTCCAACATATCATTGATATGCAGAAGAAACAGCGTGGGAGACAGCACACAGCCTTACGGCACTCCAGCATTTACGGGCTTCGGGTTCGAGCAATATCCATCGACAACGACCTGTATGCTGCGCCCAGTGAGGAAGCTGGAGGTCCACTTGCACAAGCTCTCGGGAAGCCCAAATGATGGAAGTTTGGAGAGGAGCGCCTTGTGCCATACACGATCAAAGGCCTTCGCTATATCCAGGCTAACTGCCAGGCCTTCCCCCTTGCTTTCAATAGCCGCTGCCCATCTATGTGTTAGGTACACCAGAAGATCACCTGCCGACCGACCATGGCGAAACCCGTATTGTCGGTCGTTGATCAACTGGTGACCCTCTAGATATACCAAGAGCTGACGGCTAATTATGCTCTCCATGATTTTGGAGAGCAGGGAGGTAATAGCAATAGGCCTGTAGTTTGCTGGATCCGAACTGTCTCCTTTTTTTTTGGATCGGATGGACAAGGGCTGACTTCCATGAGGCTTCGGTTCCGTATAGAGCTATACTCTGTATACATACGTTCTGTATAGACAAATCAATTCTATCAAGTTCATAATAAGGCACTTATCGCAAAGCCAATGATAATACGATTATCAAATTATCAATTATTTGTTTGATCACGAAACGTGAAACAGATACAGATTCCGTGTGAATAAAATAATAAACTACGTTTAAAAAACCGACTTCAAAAACTGAAAAGTATCAAATAACTGAAAATTTAATTTCATACACGTCTTATGCAAACCTTTACCCTTAATATTAATAAAATACTATTATTTATATGTTTTAAGTCGGGTGCCAAGCCCTAAACAAAATAAAACTTAATATTATAAACAGCTTACTTATTGTAATTATTTAGGTTGTCTGGTCATGCGTGTCTGTCCGCTTGGGTTGTTTTGTTCCAGACGAAGCAATCCCGATCAAAGTCACGCGTGGCGAGTGTAGGTACCTTTATTACATTTGGCTTGGCACCGACTTCAAAGCTATTAATATTTAGCGCATACAAATAATAGTATTTTATTAATATTACATAAGTGGTCTTATGCAAACCTTTACCTTTAACCTACCTTTAACTAACTAATATTTGATACTTTTCAGTTTTTGAAGTCGGTTTTTTAAACGTAGTTTATTATTTATTTTTTACGTTTTAGTGTCAGTTAATAATAATATATAATCAACCTGAATGAAAACTCCAAAAAAAGCCGTACACAGAAAACAATTATGTCATTCAGGTAGACGAAAATTTTCATATAAATGTTCATAAAATGAAAACTGCTGGGCCAAACTATGTAAAATTTTTATGGGACCAAATGGCATCTATTTCGCAAAAGAAGATCGCTATTAAACAAAAGAAGAATTACGTAAATCGGGTCATAAATCTCAGAGTAATCGGTGTACATACATAAAAAAAATACCGATCGAATTGATAACCTCCTCCTTTTTGAAGTCGGTTAAAAAGAGACACACACATTAATAGATAATAACTGAATTTTCACACAGCCTGGCGAGGACTCTCCTGTTTGTCGCAACGACAAGAGTTCAAATGTTTCTCTCGCAATGTTCTTTTGACGGTCAGAACCACTCGCCAAACGACTTCTACAGAGCTAGAAATCGCGCGTCACGCGTTGGGAACCGCTATACTCCAAGCTTGAAAGCCCCTTGAAGTATCGATTAGGGAAAACTTTAACGTTAATTTATTCCAAAAAGTGGCAAGGCAAGAAGTTCCTTATTATCTATAGTAATATTATAAACAGGAAAGATTTGATTGTTTGCTTGTTTGCATTGAATAGGCTCCGAAACTACTGAACCGATTTGAAAAATTCTTTCACTGTTGGGAAGCTACACTAACCCCGGGTGATATAGGCTATATTTTTTTTTAAATTAAGGATCCTTACTAAAATTCCAATATAATTACTATAATAGGCTAAAGTACCTAATAACTACAGCTTACTTTTATTTGTTTTGTTATTTTTACGATGGATCAGTAAACTAATCGGACAAATAACTACTTAGGGTCAGTGCATCTTGTGTCTAAATTAAGTATTTTACTGGCTAAATATCAATATGCAGAAATTATTCCTCAGGCATGTATCAGATCAAAGCTTAACATAGTAAGGGCAAAAACATATTCACTCACCGACGCAGGCTTAGCGTAATCAGAACCAATGTTTCTTGAGCCATTAATTGAGCCGTATCCTGTAGACGTTGGCGAGCTGAGACTGCCACCGGGTGAGCTAAGGCGGCCGGGAGAGCTGCCTCTACCCAGCGGGGAACTGGTCCTTCCTGGAGAACTGGTTCTGCCACTTGGAGACGTTGTTCTTCCTCCAGGACTGCTCACGCGACCCGGGTTTATTGAATTCTGTAGATCCGCTAGCAGGGCATCTGGAAAACAAATATAGCAAGTTGTTAACCTTGAAATTCTGGCAACAAATAATATCATTTAAGAAGACTACAACAAAAATCGCCATAGATATTCAATCCTTATAGGCTGCTAGCCTATTCTTCTGCGAGGAATAAGTATAAATGACCTTTCCATTTTTGTAAATTTTGTTAGATAATTTTTATTTCATTTTAGATTAGAACAGAAATATTTAGTCTATATAAAATGCAGTTTCCACAACGTGTTTAACTGTTTAAGCTTAAGCTATAATTTCTTCACAATGCTCTAAAATTCAACATCCTACGAACAAAAAAAATTATCAGTTTCGTGTGGCTTCCGAAAGATGTGGATCAAAATGAAATGAAAAGTATGTACGAACGAAGAAAGGGACGAAAATTTCACTTGTGAATAGACACAAATTGAAAACAGTCAACAAGCAATGTAATTTACCGACATCTATATGTATAGTGTGTTGTTCCTGTTTTCAATCTGTGCATATTGCAAGCTTTCTCTAAATCCGTTTTCACTTCTTCTGTTGTTTTGCTTGATGGCTAACATTGCCTGTCATTCATAAGCACGCGCTGATTTGTACTAAAGTGGTACTCATCACATACAATTATTATTGTTTTGGAGACAACCGAATCAATTACAGAAATCAAGGAGTCAGAGAATTTTTAAACCAACACGTTAATTGGTGTTGTGCTGATTGAGACCATTCATGGAATGATGTCACCCGAGTTAACCAAGCCCGAGGTCCCCTAATTGCATGCAATGGATATGCGCCACTAAATATAACTGGAACACATTTTGGTAGTAAGTAAGTACTCTGTCTCTTTCAAGCATGGAGGGTTCCGTGACAGGGACATTACATGTTTAAGCTTTCAATCAATTAGATTACGTATTAGTGCTAAGACCCTGTGAAAAATAATTACTGTAGCAGACATCGTATATTTTAAGCATATTTTTTTATGTATCTTATGCATCGGGTCACGTTCGAACTTCTTCAGTACGATATCCTTTTTTTATGACAATAAGAGACGAGACGAGCAGAACGTTCAGCTGATGGTAATTGATGCGTCCTGCCCATTACAATGCAGTGCCGCTTAGGATTCTTGAAATACTCAAAAATTCTGAGCAGCACTACATCTGTGCTTGTCACCTTGAGACATAAAATGTTAAGTCTCATTTGGCCAGTAATTTCAATAGCTACGGCGCCCTTCAGACCGAAACACAGTAATGCTTACACATTACTGTAGAAATAGGCGCCATTGTGGTACCCATAATCTAGCCGGCATCTTGTGCAAAGGAGCCTACAACTGATCAACAATACAGTCCTATCCTAAAATATACAGTCACAAATATAAATTATTCAACAGATTTATCTTAATA
The DNA here is from genome assembly GCF_905404315.1 of Leptidea sinapis. Classification (NCBI taxonomy): domain Eukaryota; kingdom Metazoa; phylum Arthropoda; class Insecta; order Lepidoptera; family Pieridae; genus Leptidea; species Leptidea sinapis. The sequence goes on from NC_066265.1 coordinate 31,949,257, forward strand.
TATAGATAAAGCTGAACACTCTATTTTCTTGTTATTTGAACGCGCTAATCTCTGGATGTACAAGTCTGGTTCTGAATAAGTCTCTTGGAATATGATAGTCGGATAAATGAGCAACTAAAAGTTAAACTATAGTCTATCTAGCTTTAGGGTACAAAGTTGAGATTTTGGGCATTGCGAAAACTATCTTGTTTATATCGTTCAAACTTTATGATGCTATTAAAATTTTCTCCCCTGTTAGAAAAAAATATACTCTTTCCATACAAAATGCGGTTATTATTATGAGACAAATATTGATAGAAGATTCTGCTTAATTTTACTTAAAAAAACCACTTCTTTTCTAAAAAACAGCAATCAGATATCGGTAAAGAAGACGATTATTAAATATTGTTCGGTGCGAAGACTAGATGGGTCTCGCATTGCCACAAGATTCCGAACGAATCAAAAATATCCTGTTCACCGCAAATTCGCCAAAGATCCCTGCGGCCTTGATGTCATATTAAAAAACTCGTTTACGACAGTTCAACGCTCTCCAAACGATTGCTTTCGGCTAAAACATCTTTTTGAGACCAGCAATCAACAACATTATAAAAATGTTATCGGTCACGACGCGTAAACGCATGCAATGTTCGAACAAAGCGATCCTTATTAGACAAACTATTGAACTATTCAGCCACTTGAAACAGTAATCCTTGTGCAAACACTTTAATGTGATCAAGTAAACAAGTGTTAAGTCAACATTACCCAATCCTTCGCAGGCCTCGAATACGTCTGCATAATCAGTTTGTGGCTCTGAATGTGTTTTAAGTATTTTCCCGTACAGATCGCCGTTCACAGAAGGCTGTGGTCGTGACATTATCAAGAGCAATTCGAACAAAACCTTCGCACTACAACGAATATAATTATTACACTAGAATTTAATATAAAATCACGAAACAGCGCGCGCGACTGTCTTATAGCCTAATGCAGTACTGAATCACCTCTGGGCTCTGTTCTCCGTCGAGCGCAAACCGCAAAAATCGTACATAAGAATATACTCATAAATATTTGGAATACTTAAGCACTTCAGACCGTAAGCCGCTTTAATTAAGCTCATTAACAGATGCTATTTTTAGAATACTTTGGAAACAAAACTAAAGTTTCCGAACACAACAAATTTAGAAAAAAATTGTATTAATTTGCTCCGACATTAATCCTTACAAAAAATCTTTTCAAGGTATTCCTCTAATAAGATTATTAATATGTTAAAAAGACAAAAAAAGTCTTACCTTTCACATGTATAACCTACAGCCAGGTTTACAGCGCTTTGTGCGCTGTAAGTGATAAGTGAATCAATAGAGTATGTGCTGACGATGCCTTGATAAGTAGAGGCGTCATGCGATGACGCGTCTCTTGCGGAATTTCTACGGCTAACAGAAACGACAATTAATATAAAAATATCGTCTGTCAAGTGTCAAGTATCTGTTTGCGTGTGGCAATAAACCTACCTAATGATTTAGACTATAAATATATTATCTGAATATAATAATACTCTGAATCTCAGAAGAGGCTCCAACAATTTTAATGAAATTTAGTATACAGATAGTTTCGGGGGCGAGAAATCGATCTACCTAGGTTTCAATTTTAAAAAATGTAATTTTATCCGTGTTTTAATGAGAAACTGCTACAATAACATTAGAAATCAAAGGTAAATTTCGCCACTATATATACAAGACTATAATAGCTCAGATTGGACATTGGGTGATCCGAAAAGCAGAAGATCCCGGTTCGAATCCAGATGTCCTATTAGGTTTTTTTTTTTCAAGTTTTGTACCTTCTTAAAATCCGAGCTAGGCTCGCTCATCCAGGTACTATAATTATTATTGGTGATATTCATGTATTCAGTTACACAAGCTGCATGTTATGACGTAGTACTTCATTCATATTTAATATCTATTGTGAAATGTTATAAAGATTATAAATGTGTCAAAATACTTAAGCGCCTTTGTATGGTTATTATGGGTACGAAATTTTAATATCATTTTATACTTCAGCAGTGTTAAAGTGTCCTTTTTACTATGAATGTGAATTTATAATATACTTCTATTTTACAGTCAAAACAGTTTATGGGCACTTTTTATTAAAATACTAGACTTATTTTATATCGTGTGACGATATTTTTTATCATACTGGTAATTCTGATAATCGTATTCAAATATTTAAATCAATAAACGACATGATATCACATATTGAAAGTCAAAAACTACCACCCATTCCAAAAAGTGTGCCTCAGGCCTGAGAAGAACGGGCGCAAGAAACTTAGCAGGCTTTTTTTCATAATAAATATGGTTACAATGTAATATCATACAATAAAATCTGTGGTATCATTAAGAAAGTCACAAATGTTATTATAACCTTTACCACACAAAAGTTTTTTAACAATTCTCTTGAATTTCGTAATACATTTGTTTTGAACAATTTCTGGGATCTTATTGTAAAAGCATAATTTGTCATCGCCCCACACAATACTTACTGACTTGGCTTAGCCGAGTAGTAGGCATTATAAGTTTATGTTTGTTCCTAGTGTTCATTATGGTTATGACAGTTTCTAGCAAATTCACTTAAATTGCTATGTACGTACATATCACTGTAATGAATATTTGAGAGGTAACAAACAGTCAAGATGTTTATTTTTTAGGTCCTAGGTTATAAATAGCGTGAATACCCCTCTTCTGCAGCATAAAGATGGCATTAATATCGGCAGTATTGCCTCATAGCAATATACCATAGGACATAATAATATATCTAATATATAAAATTCTCGTGTCATGGTGTTAAACTTTGAACTCCTCCGAAACGGCTTGACCGATTCTCATGAAGTTTTGAGTGCATATTGGGTAGGTCTGAGTCTTTTCATCCCCCTAAATGTTAAGGGTGGTCCACACGATTTTATTTTTTATTTTTTTGACATTTTTTTTAAATTGTTTGATTATGAGTCAGCATTAAAAAATACACACAACTTCAAATTTTCACCCATCTGCGATCAACAGTTACTTTTGTATCACGATTTTAATATCGGCAATACAACGTTTGCTGGGTCAGCTAGTGTATTTATATAAGATCCTGGTGTACATTTTCAAGTAAATCAGAAGTCTAGCAGGTGGTAATAATTACGTTCAGAAATTCCATTACGTTTAAACACAGCTTATTAAAAGCGTACAAAACTCTCGGGCGGACGTTAATTAAACAAAAAATTAAACTGACGAAAAGTGAAACTCAACCCGTGTTTGTAAATCTTGATTTAATTATTTGTAATGTCGAAACCTGGTTTTTTTCATCATTTATATTTAACTTATTCAAGTAAGTGAAAACGTTTGAGTATTTTTGTTGTATCACTTTGTATAAATATAATACATACCTACCTACTATAAAATACGTTTTGTAAAATGTCTATTTATTGTAACATGTTATGTAATGTAATACATTTTATTAAAAGAAAATTCCGCTGAGTTTCTTTCACCTTTTCTACTTACGAGTGAGGCATATATCTTCGAATGGGTGGTAAATTTTTTACATTCAAAAAGTGGTTTTTTGAGTGCGAAAGTGCGTGAAATGAATAAAAATATTTAAATTTTAAATTTGTTACTCTTCGGGTACAGATTTCTAGAAAGAATCATCAAATTCGGACAAACTCATTACATTATTTAGAAGTTTATATAATAGTACTTGGGTGGCTAAGCTTTACTTAATGATGATGAAAGGATGAATGGGTTTGCAGCAACATAAAAGGTTGAAAGAGATGCTGGTTCGACAGATTAGTATCTGGACCCAGTGATGAGACCTGAATATAATGGTTTATTGCCTCAAAAAATGAAGGTTTTTTTTTATTTTACATATAAGAAGGGGCAAACGGACAAGAGACTCACGGTATGGGGAGAGGTGAGGCAACCCCCCATGGACATCCGCAACAACAAAGGTATCAAGAGATGCGTTGCCAGCATATAAGTTGGGATGCTTTTTTCTTAAAAGGCCCGAAGTCATATCTGTTCGGGAAAACCGCAGCCGGTAATTAATTCCACAAAGTGGTTGTGCGAGGCAAGAAATTTCTTGTTACACGCGCGGTACATAAAAAAAACAAGATATAATGATAGCATCAATATTTATATTAATTAAGACACACTGAATGACGCCAACCCAATAATTATTAAACATCTCAGTGTAGTAAATATCTAAAATTCTTTAAAGCCACTTCCAGATACATGAAACATCTAAGGTAATGTATGCATAAAAGGAATTGCTGGTTTTATAAGTAATGCGGCCATCATCAGTAAAAATGTAAAAATAAATAAAAACATTCCTGTGTATGTATTTACAAAAGCGAGAGAGACTTGAAAGGTGTCAATATTAGTCATCAAACAATCGACGCAATTAACAGTAAAATATAAATGACATTAACAATACTATTAGACACTATCGGCCTTACAAATAAAATTGGCATAAAGTTATAACTAAGCATAAACGAAGAATATGTAAAGTGTTTACAAATAGACATTTTGCTTACGCATGGTTTGTTGGGACGTAAAACGTTTCCCGCGTTTATTTGCAAGGCAGCTTGTCATTCGGAAAACTTCAGAATTATCATTGTATTAACAGTGTTGTCAACGATATTGTAAACATTTTGCATTTTCTTTGTTTATCATCAGTTATAACTTTATAATAAGTTTATTTGTAAGTCCGATAGATCATAAGTCTAGATAGACTGTGACAGCTGTGAAAAATTGAGATTAACAGCCTCTATCTAGACATATAAATTATCTACGATTAAACATTATACATTTACAATTCAATAACACAGTTAAAATCACATTGTGATAAGAATCACATATCTCAACACATTATTCAAGTGATAAAACACTTTATTATACTTTTAGTAATTCCAGCACTAGATTCATTTGACGGCAGAATATAACTTACAACCCACAGGCAATGAGCAGGTGACGAATTATATTTTACTTCAGAAACAGTGAACTGCACTTCCTTTTTAATAGATTCGGAATTTATTTTTTTGCATCAACATGATGAAAGGACTCGTGTGACAGACCACCGGCGACATCACAGTCAGTACCCAAACGCTACTTTTAATTTGTCATTTTTTTAATCTTTGAAACCGATACGTTTTACCAGTGGGAGGCTCCTTTGCACAGGATGCCGGCTAGATTATGGGGCCCACAACGGCGCCTATTTCTGTCTGAAGTGTTTCGGTCTGAAAGGCGCCGCAGCTAGTGAAATAACTGGGCAAATGGGACTTAACATCATATGTCTCAAGGTAACAAGCGCAATTGTAGTGCCGCTCAAATTTTTGGGTTTTTAAACATCTTTCATTAAAAAACAACCGCATAAAAATGATAACGGGTAACGTTAAAGTACATACAGAACTGTTAATTCGGTTTTGTTCTACCATTACTCAAAATATTGCGGTTTTTTCGCTATTTCATTGATTCATAAATTGCGTTACATGCGTCTTAGTGACTAAACAAACCATAAAAGTACAAAATTATCAACATAAATAGCATCCTTATTGAAAATCGCTAATTTCGCCGCTTGAAAAATGTACTATTTCTTATCAAGAACCTACATTTTAAATCGTGTAGTCATAATCCTTAAAAACATTACTAATGCCAAAAATACTTTTGTAACAGAATTACGTTGTTTTTTTCGAATATAATTTTTTATGTAATGAAAGTACAAAAGAATATTTAACAAGATATAAAAATAACGCTCACAATTTGTACGTCAGACAAAATTGCTCATATAAAAATGGCAGGCATTATAGAAATGCAATTTTTTTATATGAAATGTTAGTAGATATCATTTTACAAATAAAAAACTTTTACTCAGATATAATATAATAAAATAAATATTGCAATTATAATTATTTTAATTTTTGTTATTGAATTGGCTGAATGCATTGTAACAGTTACTCTGCTAAAGTAAAGTAATGTTGCAATGTCCAAGAAACGGTCTAACTCTAAAAAGTAATTTATATGTCAAAACAACGTTTGCCGGGTCAGCTAGTTAAAATAAGTATATCATATTTTATATGCAGCGACAAGTGCCGACCCGCTTGTCCCTCGCGTGTCATCTGCCATTTGCACGTGCAACTGCACGCGCAAATGGCAGCAGCACGTAAGGTTTATTCATATGCACCCGCATATTTGCCAACTGGCACGTGAATAAACCTTATTTTCAATGTAACTAACTCTATGGGAAATATTTGAACCTGAATAGCTTTTGATCTCGCCACCCAGAAACCCAAGCTTTCTCTCATCAAAACCTTTCCAACGATATACTGTAGGAGTCTGTACCTAGGTATTGTAGTTGCTGAGGAATAAATTTTACAAAGCCGTCTTTTTGCTTTGTAAGACAATAATATGGCAAACCGTTTATTACTAGGGTGACAAAACAAAATGTTCGTGTACGAATTTCTAAAGGGGACAGATAGACGTTTTCAAAATTTCGATACCCGATGTGGAACATATTTTGGATGAATTGAGGATCTAGGTACGAGTAGAATTTGACACAGAGCACGTTATATCTTTCATCGTTCAACCTCCCGCATATTTTATGCTAATGCCTACAGCGAACAAGTAATTCCTCAATGTATTCTCGGGCGACCAGGCTTGTTTTACCTTGTATTCCATAAAACGAATAAAATAGAGCGCCCGCTCCGTGTCAAACAACACAGAGAACAAGGCCGCGGCGTATATCACCATACCTCACATCTTCTACACATAACGGTTCTGTAAACTTGTGGATAATAAGGAACTCATCAGTACGCAACGAATAGGACAGATTGTAACGCAAACCCAACCCTAAATGATGACTACGAAGTCACTGACAAGATTGCAAATTTTTGCAGCGAAATTTCACTCCCGGACGGAGCGACGAAATACGAAAACTTATAAATTCGAAATACCTACATCACTTGTACACTGTCGATATAATCTCATTTAACGATCGCGAGTTTTGAAAGAAACTTGCCTCGCAGTCACTTACGGAATCGGCTGCAGAATTCCAGGACCGATACAACTTAGGGACTTTCAAAGGCTGGTAGTAACTCATTTTTAGGACTGCTAGACAGACGAGGAAAATATTACAGATATCCATGGCGATGGTTATCTCTTTTTATCAGGTAAGCCATTTGCCCGTTTGTTTCCATTAAAAAAAACTAAATGTAAGAACAATAAAAGGAAGAGAAAGCAAACAAAATATTTCTCCAGTGAACTCGTAGTACGGTTATCTACAGATTGACACGCCACTGTTACAATTATAACTGTGTATGTAGATAGTATCGCTCAAATATGCGTAAGAGACTAATTTTAGAGATGTAAATATGAAATTGTTTAACGTTGTAATTGCCGATAGCGAATAGAGAAACGAAGATAATATGAACATTGAAATTAACACACAATATAATGTTGTAATACGTAGTAACTACCGGTTAGACGCACAATATATTGGAGATGTTTTAAAATCTCCTCCAGAACTTTTACTCTTTTTACGATCAATACAGGGCTCACTGATAATGATGACTGTATACATAGATTTATAATATACATACTAGCGTATAGACGTCCTGAAAGCCGAATGCGTGACCAATTTTGATTTGCCAATTTGTGTTTTTAGCTGATTGTCTACGACTTGTCAATCAAAATCGGTTACAGCTACAATAGATTCGCTTTCTTTTTCTATCTTACTGTATCTCCGTTACAGATCTTCTTCTTTCTCCCACGCTTTGTTTATCTATTGCGCTAGTAGATTGTAAGTCTATGGCAGACTACTTACAGAAGGCGAATGAAAGAGAAGAGAAACCTTCGCTGTCTTTTGCTCGCCAATATTCGTTACATGCGGACGAGACTTTGTAAGTGCGAATATAGTATTATAATTATTGTTTACGGCATGTTTATAATGTAGAGAGAATCTTTAATAAAATATAACCTTAAAATATAAATATAAGCGGAATTAATTCATCATCGAACTTCTGCGTTTTAGAATACATATTTTTTCCAGAAGTTTAGAAGTTTAGTAGGTTGCTCCTGTTGTCATAATGTCTGCTTATACCTCAGCATTTGGATTTATCCATAACAAACACACGATGCAATCGTTTATCACAACAAATAATTTAAAAGATTCTTAGAGCTAGTTTTGTTTGTCGGCATCCTCCTAAATCGCCTCAATAACTCGTAACCGATATAGAACAAGGCCATACGCAAAAAGCCACTGAATCATTCACACGCGGTTACACTTCACTCCAACAAAAACTTACCTAGATACGAGCTGAAGTCCGTGAAGTACTTCCTCCAATCGCTCGGGTTGAGCTCCGGGGGGTAGGCCGGCGTTCGTTCGACGATGTATTTCCTTTCCAGAACGGGGGAGAAGGACACGGATTTTGGGGAAGCAGAGCGCGTGCGCACGGAAGCCATCCCTCGGGTATAAAAGACGCGCCGGTTCGAATTCGCAGACAGTCGCTGATCGACTGCGGCTATGTAACTACTAGTTATTTTAGTCGAGGGTTATCGGAGGCGGGTGCCGGATGATAGCGCGGTCGGCGAGTGAGCTGGCGACACAGTTACGTGATGTGCTATTCCCGTCAGGTGGTCAGTTTTCCACGTTGTTTCACAACTTTGCGTCATTAACCTGTCTCGGTTACGCTTCTTTTACGATACATTAATTTGAATTGGGTTAGATTTTAACCCAAGTTTCGAAAGTATATTTTGGCATAAACTGAAAATTAATTATCTTATTGCATTTCGTATATATGTTGAGAGGGGGTTTTTATTCTTATGATAGAGAGATCTGGAGTAGTATTCTGTAGACAACGTAATAGTTTGAAGTATATATGTATAATAAGATATAACCCGCGTCTTTGTTTATCCGTTGGTCGGGACGGTGGACACCTGGTGTTAAGTAATAACCTCCGCCCACATGCTCTTGCGACATCAAAGGAATCACAGGAGCGTTGTCGGCCCTTTCAAAAGTTATACATCCTTTTTTGAAGGCACCCATATCGTATCGTCCTGGAATCACCGAACAGCAAAGCTGTTTATGGAATGAGGTGATTGATTCCTGTACCGAATTCCACTAAGTGATCACTTAACACCAGGTGACATTGTCCTCCTCTCTAATAAAAAAGGAATTAGCGGCCTGGTTTAATGTTAGCATAGCATAGCACTTGCATCGAATTAGAAAAAGTGACAAAAAAAATTTTAATTTGAAAAACACGAATTGAAGCAGTCCTTATCACATTCACAACACAGGCACAGAAATGAAGTAGTTTTGAGGCGAATTATGAAGTTTGAGGAAAAATGGATACTATACGATAATTGCAAGAGAAAATCGCAATGGCTGACGCCGCAATAATGCCATACACCGAAGCTTACGAATGGAAAAATTTTGATAAAGGTTTATTACAGCCTAGACAACGCCATTTTTTTTCTCCATTTTTACATATCAAAATAATGTTCTTGTAAAGAAGCAATACAAAATACCTTCATAGAGTTTGTTGAGTTCCAGTCTCAAAGAAAACCACCGCAAAAGAATACGTGACCTTCCTTTGAGATGGCAGAAATATATATACATAACGAGGGTAACATTTATAATGCTCAAGTTAATTGTTAGCCAACTTAATCACTATGATGTATGGCTTGTAAAAAAAAAGAATAAAAAAAAGGTTAATTATTAGTATCAGAATGTTCGACTAGTTTTCTAGAACTAACCTATACAATTTTGTTACATAAGCGGCGTTATTTAAGTGATAAGTCATTGTGGGTGTAGCGAGCGCCATCTATTAAGGTCGACAGTTAACCTTAGATTTAACGCCTTTTAAAAGCCTTCACTAGCCTCCGCTCTATGTAGAGCTGCGTCGAAATGGCTTTGTTTTATCATAAGCTCCAGTTAACATTTCTAATTCTGATAATAATGTATTACTACTTAGGAGCGGGTTTATTGCACTATCTTTTAAATTGAAGTTTATCCAAATAGCTACTTTTATTCGTGTTAATGGCGTATAGCACTTTAAAAGGCTTACTTTAGAGCAGAGATTCATCTCTACTACCATATCTAGTAAACCACTTTTAAAATTTTACTGGTTTCTGTTGAATAACATACTATTGATATTTAGAAAAATTCTAGGTTTTTTTTATAAGTTTGAAGCCTCAATTTTTTTTTGCGAACGCATAAATCCCACCGGGCCTCCCGTGGAACACAGGGTTCCAGTTGGACCATGTAATTCGGTGTGTACTCAGAAAATAAATAATATCTTTTAATAAAAGTAAGAACTTTCGCATCTTCCGACTATGCTACGCGATATATTATTTACATGCGAAAGAATATTCTTCTTCAAACGAAAAATCCTCTAATTTTTTTTATATGGAATTGGCAAAGCTCAGCCGTGTTTCACTGTGGCTAATTTCTTCTAAAATTTAACTTCAAACTCACTTTCTTGAAGAAAATTATGAAAAACGCCGATATACGTTTAAATGTATTTCCAACCAGATGTGTAACCTTCATTTCGTACGTACAACATTGAAAATAAGGGATAACCTATACAGCTGTTCATCCCTTAAATTCTCCTCAATGGAAACATTTAAAAATTCCTATCTTAATGCCCACTTTAATTATTATAGAATTCTGCAAAATTTCAAGTTGGAAGTCTCCAAAAGTTTAGGCTGTCTTAATAAATCAGTCAGTAAGTTCGGACTAAAAATTATGACCACGGATCATTCTGAATCAGGGGGTTATAGGGGGTAGCTGGATACCAGAGTAGAACGTGAAGTTTTTACCAGTGGGTGGCTCCTTTAGACAGGATGCCGGCTAGATCATGGGTACCTCAACGACGCCTATTTCTGCCGTGAAGCAGTAATGTGTAAGCATTTCTGTGTTTCGGTCTGAAGGGCCGTAGCTATTGAAATTACTAGGCAAATGAGACAACATCTTACGTCTCAAGGTGACGAGCGCAATTGTAGTGGCAGGGCGTATCAATTACCATCAGCTGAACGTCCTGCTCGTCTCGTCCCTAATTATCATTAAAAAAAAGAACATTCAAAGGATGTTCTATCTCCGGACATCCGCTTGACACTACTTTTTAGGACACCTGTATATGCGAATAGAAGGAATAGCTATAGTCACTGTACTTTTAGTGATATAGTACAGAGTAGTTAGTTATATTAATATATTCTATGCCTCGGTCGCTTAAAATTGAAAAACATTATGTAAGAATGTAGAGAATAGCTCTTTATGGAAACTGGTGTAGGTGTATTCATGCGTACCATTAACTACGTGGGATGAAAAGACCTTTATTAAAACAACCTATAAACGAGTAAACATGTTATAAAATCTTTGGATACTCTGATAAGAGGCTTCGAATTAACATTTTTTTTTATTAAACTTCTATTCATGAACATCTAGCAGATTTACTATCAATTTCATTATCAAATAAACTATTATTTCGATTTTCAAAATAAATTAACTGAACTTTATGTATGGAATGTCGATTTAAGCGTACCTTTCCCGATCAGATCAGCAATCTACTGGAAAGGGGCCAAGTCAAGAGTAGATAGGTACTAGGAATAATTAATAAAATTAAGAAAGAAAGTTGTATGAAAGTGTAGATAATCTGCTTTCCATAGTCTTAGCATACAGTTAGTCCGAGGTTCGAATAAAGAAAGGAAATGTCCAGCAAGCTATAAATAAATTAGCAATCCGCTCTGATAAGTGTCGCTGAAAATGCTTTAAAGCTACCATATTAAATGACTATTTTAGACTAGGAGCTTTCTTCCACGTACTACAAAGCTGTGGAATGAACTTCCTTGTGCGGTGTTTCCGGGACGATACGACATGCGTACCTTCAAAAAAAGCGCGTACACCTTCCTTAAAGGCCGGCAACGCTCCTGTGAGGAATCAGGCTAGAGGAATCTGGTGTTCTAAGAGATTGTGGGCGGCCGCGATCACTTAACAACAGGTGACCCGTGCGCTCGTTTGTCCTCCTATTCCATAAAAAAAAATTAGACTGTAGTGGATTTATTGAGAAATAAATGAACTTTTCAATCTCTTCAGACGACAGGCAGAATAATATTAATATACCTTAGACTTACAATATACTAGCGAATAGACTAACAAACCTTACAAAAGAGAAGAACATCTCTAACGGAGATACAACGCGATAGAAAAAGGAAAGCGAATGATTTGTAAAACGATGAAGTTGTAAATGTGGATTTAAAAGAGTGGCAATGATTTTTTTGCCACTTCTTCTCATTAAAGCTAAAATGTTTCCGAAGTGGAGGTAAATGCAAAAAAAAGAAAACTTGACATGCATATACATGCATGAACTGATTTTGATTTGATTGTTGTTGTATCCTATTTCAATTGACTAGTCGTAAAAAGTCAGACACGCTTTGAATATGAATCTAGCTAACATTATCGAGCTATCAGGTCTTCACACGCTAGTATATTCTAACTTCTTATGGCCGTTTCCAATATTCAGTCTATCTCTTACTTGAGATAAAAATCGTAACTATCGTTGACTTTTCTGTCCCAATAAACTTATCTACGGTAACTCACCTGTCTGTCAATGGGACGACGTATAGCTTACCAGCGATAGAAGTTTGTATGGAAATTGCAATTCACGCGTCCCAATATAAGGCGATAAAAATGACTTATCGGGTATATTGGGACAGCTTCAGATTATTGACAGCTAATTACTGACAGTAGAAGGTAGTAATTTATCTCTATCTGTAGATAATATTATATTAGGAACGGCCGTAAGTCTATGGTATATACGGATCGTAGTCGCGCCACAGTAACATTAATTCTGTACATCGAATTCAATCTACGAGTAAAAAACGAATAAATCATTAATCAGAGAAGTATAATATGTATAACTCCGTAGACTTTGCATGACCTAACATGGGGTGATCTATGAATTATTCGCATGGTGCGATATATTTTAGATTGACATATTGTCAATCTAAAATATATCGCACCATGCTGCAAAGGACGTCTCAAGAATAAACAACTATTAACATATTACCCCTGAGAATTATATGCAAATAATTGTACAGCGAAACATTTGACACGTTGCAGTCGGAACATAGGCCGGAGTGTAACTTGCAAGGAAGAGTATGTATTCCGTGAACAGGTATGCTTTGTCACTGTCTTCATAACAGGGCATGAAAGAAATAAAGTCATAAAGACTCATGACCATTGGCTACAACATTCGTTCCGTTGAATAATTCCCTAATGAGAACGATATACCTGAATTCAGGGAGCACGAATTTGCGAATAGAAGTATCGTGTTATAATACACTAGGAAACAAATGGCGATTATTATGACAGAAAGGGACGAGACGAGCAGGACGTTCAGCTGATGGTAATTGATACGCTCTGCCCATTACAATGCAGTGCTGCTCAGGATTCTTGAGAAACCCAAATATTCTGAGCAGCACTAAAATTATTGCGCTCGACACCTTGAGACATAAGATCATAAGTCTCGTTTGCCCAGTAATTTCACTAGCTACCTTCCGATCGAAACAGAATAATGATTACACATTACTACTTCACGGAAGAAATAGGCGCCGTTGTGGTACCCATAAAATAGCCGACATCGTGTGCAATGGAGCCTCCCACTGGTGCTATTATTATATTATATTATTACTAAGCTATTGCCATTTATGAGATACAGTCCTTTTACAGACAGAAGGACTGACAGCGGAGTCTTAATATGATGGTACCCTTTAGTACGGAGCTCTAAAAATACCTTAAATACCGAACAAAGTCAATACGCATACATTTATTTAGGACCACTTGTACACACATAATGAATCTCCGACACACAGTCATAACGTTGCCCTAATTTTCTTTACTATCTAACCATAACGTTTTCTGGCGCCAAAACTGATGCACTTTATTTACCCTATGCGTTTCAACATTGAAGTGAGAATTACTATGATTAAGTCGGTTTCAAATTAGATCAAAAACGTTTGATCTACATAACAATACCAATACCTATATAGCGGATTGATTAAAAAAGTATGTGTGTATGTATGCACGCAAGAAGTTATACTTCTTTGGCCTAATGAAGTAAAAATCATTAAAATTATATTCCTCCTGTTATTCTACGTTTTCCGAAAGAAGAATTTTGTAAAAATCTTGCAAAGATGGCTTTGACAATTAATTATTAAATAATAAATACGGCTGTATGGGCTTGTACCCTTTGCGACGTCAGAAAATTTTAGGAACTTCAACCTGTTACTTTTGTGTTACAGTGATGCACGCGCATCTTAAAATTTCTCTCTCGTAATTTTTTTTTATTTAACGCGCCTGAAGAAGTATAACTTCAAAAACCGTTCAAAATATCACCCGAAACCTACGGTTCGATCCTCGCACACCACATACAAATGTGTTTTCGGTTTTTGAATTCATATCTTAATATATATAAATTACGTGACACGTTGTTAGTCCGCGATGGACTCCTAAACTAATGAACGGATTTCAATGGGGATTACTTCATAGAGTGCAGTTTAGTCCAACTTGAGAGATAGGATACTTTTTATTTCGATTTGGGACCCACAATTATATTTATTTCCAATATTTGTTTTGTATGGACATATTTTCTGTGAGAGAATTTATTGACGCACGGTTTGACAGTTCTGCTGTGACACAATTTCATTAAAACAACAGGGAGTAAATTTACGAAATAATTCTTGATCTTATGAAGAATTATCGACAAATTCATAAGAAACAGTATTTTATTTATTATGTACAGAACAACGTCTGTCGGGGCAGCTAGTTATATATATATATTTCCGACGCTTTATAATGTTGTGTTACAAAAGAGTACAGGATGCGGTGATTACTTACATGTACGTTCTTATATGTACGCTCGAATGTTCTCGTCTTCGATAAAAATTCAAATTCAAGTAGTTTCAAAATAGGATAACTGCATCACTTTTTGAAGTCACAAGAAAATATACAAATAATAGAATAATACATACCTACCGCTCATAAATTAAAATATGCAGAGCTTAAAATTATTTACATTGCTTTAATCCCATGCACATAACCGAGATACTACAATATCTGTGCAACTCTATTTTTCATTGATCGCTAAATTAAAAAATAACAAGTTAAAATAAATAATTAACCTGTAAGTATTAATGTATTCTGTTTGTTTTAGCACTGATAAGGTTTATTGGTGTTTTAGAAGTATAAAATCACGTACGATGCTACCTATAGCAAAGAAAATTACGAGAATTTAAAAAAAATGAGTTTCTGTTACAGAGTGCAGATTACTATTAGACTGGATTCGAGTGCAGCGAAACTTACGAGATGTAACTTACAAGATGGATGAAGCTTATCATTTAGTTCAATCAAGAACCCTGAGCGGTACTGAATTGTAATGGGCAGGTCGAATCACCACCTGGTCAACGTCTTCTTCGTTTCGTTCTCTTAAAAAAATCTAGCCATTAAACCTAACTGAAAAGGTCTACGAAACTAATACACCACAGTCGGTTAATTATAAGAAAAACATGTTTTACTGATGCATACTATTTACCTAAGTCGAGTTAGTAACCCCCTTATTCATAATAGTCTGCTAACTTAAAGCATTGCTAATTCTCACTCTGTCTTCTTCTATTGACCTAAGTTAGAATGAGAAAAAACACTCCTTAACGGCTGTTTTAAGTTAGCGGACCATTATGAAAAAGGGAATGCTTTTACAACAAGATCCCAGAAAAATGTTCAAGACAAATGTTCAATTCAAAAGAATTATTAAAAAAACTATTCAGGCTATTAAATACTAAGTATTCTTGTACGATATTTTTATGAAAATATAAGAAGCCCGCTGAGTTTGAGCTCTTCCCGTCCTTCTCAGGTTTGAGAGTTTACTTTTTCAAATGGGTGGTAGTTTTTGACTTTCACTATTTGAATTTGAATTCACAGCAATTCCACTTTGATTACTAATTGTTTAAAGTTTAATATATTTTAACAACATATTTTGGAATTTATTATGTTTACCGCGTTTTTTTAAAACACAGAGGTTTCATTTATTAAATTTTTTTATGAAAATAAGGGACGAGATGAGCAGGACGTACCATCATCTGTGGTAATTGATACGCCCTATCCATTACAACCCAGTGCCGCTCAGGATTCTTGAAAAACCAAAAAATTCTGAGCGGCACTACAATTGCGCTCGAACTTTGAGGCATAAGTTAAGACTCATTTACCCTGTAATTTCACTAGCTACTGCGCCTTTCAGACCGAAACACAGTAATGCTTACACATTACTGCTTCCCGGCACTGCTATGTTAGCTTATGTTTATTACACTAACATTAACATTTCCATTGAACTTTAACAGAAATAGTAACCATAAAAACTATTCCTGATCATCTGCGTCCCCATATAACGCACTCAAAAATGAAAAAGTTAGTATAAAAGTAAATTGAATTAAAAAGAGCTCAAAAAATAATGCTGGGAGAGTTTCTTGCGCCGCTTCTTCTCTCTCAGAGCGCCATTTGTTTCCGAAGCGGTAGTAGTATCTAGTATATTAGAAATGACACCAAAAAGAATTCTAAAGGAATAAATTTTGAGAAAATAAATTCCTTTTATGCCTTTATGCCAATATTATTCACCAACTATCATGTATAAATGTAAACAGAACAACATTTCGACCGCATGGAGTAAAAACTTCAAACTAGATGCGTATATGGTTGCCTCCATTTCGAAACGAGGCGCTCTAATTGCTGTTCAGCTTCCACAAAAGGTCGTTTCGACCAGCTCACTGCCTACCTCGATAAAACATCCAAATATATCAAACACTTCACTATAAAGTCAAATTACACGCGGATCGTACTTCATAAAGTCGGAACGCGCAAAGTTTAATACGACGAGTGGTGCGACATGGGCGCCGTCAGAGACTGGTATGCAAGGAGGTTGATTGTATGTAGGCTCGGTATTTGACGCGTGCTAACGGGGGCATGTGGGTGATAGATACTAGTGGTGAGAACATATGGTGTGCTCTGTGGCGGATCTTGGAGTAAAGTTCTGCGAAGCGCCCAGGAATGGTAAAGCGGCAAGCAGTCTAGGCAGCGATACCGTTCGCTTCCTTTACTGGAGGCCTACATTGTGAAGGACTTTTCCGAGTTACTGTTTAAACGGGACGATTGTTTACTACTGCACTAGTTACATTTAAGTTATTTATGCAACTGTTGTGTAATAAGGGGTATTAAAACACGAATGTGGGATTAATAGTATCACATGAGTGTTTTAATACCTAATTAACAACAGTTGCACACAAGACTTTTACAAGACATAATATGAATCCTCTATAAAAGATTCTGAAACAGTTAGCTTACTGCTTACATTAAAAAGGCCAGTCCTAGTAACCATAATATCATCCAAAGGAGTGTTATTATGAAAACGGATGATATAATGGTGTATTGGTATTGGTGGTAAAGGGCTCTCTTACCCCAATTAGACCGCTTAGTTGGGTCCATTTTGCGTGCAGTGTGAGCCAGTCATTCCAACCAGCCCAGCTCCTTCCAGAAGTTCAGAACACTCCTGGGGTGTTCGCAGACTTCCTGGAGCGAACTTATAATTACTAAGGTTTTTGCCCCATATAATGGTGAACTGAATTTCATTACTACACTCGTTTGGATCATGTTATGGTTATTAGGACATTGGGTGTTTTATGTTGGCAATGAGCTAGCTGTTTTAGAATGTTTAAAAGAGGATTTAAAGAATGGGTGTAGATAAAACAGGAATTTTTGAAAGACTAAACATCTTCAGGCACGTATTGCACTATGGCTTAAACTAACCGCTTTTGAATCGCTTAGATCTCATCAAACTTTAGAGATTGAATTCATTGTTTGTGTAATGATGCTTCGAGAACATGATGGACATAATAATTACTGTCACAATTAGTAATTTAATTAATCAGCTTTCAACAAATACAATGATTTATCAATTATTATTTACAGGTCGACCAGGCACCACAAGCAGCACCCGTACACGAGTTGACGCATGAAGAAATCATCGTTCCCTTCGCAAATATCTGAGGCCCCGCACACGAAGCCGCCGCAAGCAATGCCATACACAGATAACTACAAAATTACAAAAATTACGCTCTTAGTGAGCCTCTTAAAAAAAATACAATAATAAAATGGTTGACGAGTTGTCGAAATGAAGCCATAATTATGACAGATCAAAATCGTAGCCATGAAATAGTACTGGTATGACATTTAGTTCATATTCAAATGTAGATTTGCAAATAGTCTTATATCAAAGGAAAAATGTTTCTGTAGACCATTGGCGTGCATTGGTTTTCTAGTAAGGTAGGCACTGTGGACCTAACTAGTCGTACTTGGGCTTTGGATTATGAAAAGATTGCTTTCGTAGGTATTTAGTATGTAGGGTAAGGAAACATTTTATGGGTGGGTGTTAAAAAGAAGTTCGGTTATAAAATATCTGAACCAAATTAAACTAAATTAACTTTAACACTAGTGCAATATTATTTAGGTTCATAAGAAGGTAAGCACTACCTAATTGCCTATATGATATGCACGCCCCTGCTGTAGACGTTCATGTTAAAATTTAATAGGTGAAAATTTTCTTTTCACTTGTGTCGCCTATCTACATTTCGTCGCGACGATGTTTGTCTTATATATTTTTACCTTACTTTGACCTACACGTCATAGTTATTGATACGGGATCGCTTCCTATTTGTGAGTTAAGTAAGTCGTTCAACTTCTACATTACAGTGGACAGATCATATCGTGCTTTGGTACTACTTATCCTTTTGTACGCCTCTGAAACCTAGTGTGTATGACGACCCCTATAGCCCAGTGGTTAGTGACCCTGCCTACCGAGTTAGAGGTCCCGAGTTCCAATCCCGGCAGGTGCAATCATTTACATGATGAATATGTTTGTTTCCGAGTGATGGATGTTTATATGTATTTATGTGTGATTAAGTAAGTATATTGTAGTAAATATTATCAATATAAATGTTTCACATGTCTTCGTTCGGTATGGAGGTTGACAAACACGATGGTGTGGCCGCAGTCAACGAATGCATGAACTGTAAACTACCGGGATCTGTTCTGGGGGAAATTATCTTTACATTTTATTACTTATACTAATAAAATAAAATAAAAACATGTAAACACATACAATACTAACCTTATTTTTTTAAGTTATCTCTCATGTAAATGACTTTTTTGTCTTAATGGGAATAAACAATTCTATAAACCGAAAAACAACCATGACGTTTTACACAGCAGGGAGGGGGTTTAACAAGGACGGAGGGAGAGAGTCAAAAATCATACAAGTTGTAGGATGTAATGTATGGATGGCCCCTAATGAGCGTTATACGAAAGACAATTAGTTCCACTGAGACAAAACCCACACCAATAAAACAACAATTACGCCGAATGACACTGACGAGTTGCGGTACAAAGAAGTGCCGAATAAAACAATATACTTATATTACGAGTCACGGTCTACGGCCGTAGCCGCGCCCGCGCCGTCGACCGGAAAGACAAAAGGACTTTATTAGACAGATTTACATTGACAATTAGAACAAAAACCGCGAGTAGGTTCCGGATAACCTTGGCCGCATGGCTTTCAATTGAGCCACGAGACACCTAAAAGCTAATTCGATCGCAATATACGCGTTTCGGGTTCAAATAAGGGTCGAGACGAGCAGGTCGTTCAGCTGATGGTAATTGATACGCCCTGCCCATTACAATGCAGTGCCGCTAATGATTCTTGAAAAACCCAAAAATTCTGAGCGGCACAACAACTGCGCTCGTCACCTTCAAGCCTCATTTGCCCAGTAATTTCACTAGCTACCGCGCCCTTCGGACCGAAACTCAGTTATGCTTACACATTACTGCTTCACGGCAGAATTAGGCGCCGTTGTGGTACCCATAATCTAGCCGGCATCCTGTGCAAACGAGCTTCCCACTGTACAGTTCGGTTGTCATGAAACTTTTTTCCACATACAACCAAGCTGAGCTATAAGCTTCCTTGTGCGGTGTTTTTAGGACGATACCACATGAGTACGTACAAAAAAACGCGTACATCTTTTTAAAGGGTCGGCAACGCTTCTTCGTAACGACTACGGGCGCCGGATCAGTTGCGAAGATAGAATTTAGCGGCATGAACCAAGTCAAACAGCTCTTCCCAACATTTCCTGTGATCAATGCGGTATAAGACACATAATGAAGCGACGTCTCTACGCAGCCAACGCAGCGCCAAGCGATCGAGCCGTTCCAGAAAGATATTATACAGTTGGCTCGATAATCAAACAATAATGCTTCACATGGCCTATGCTATTATTGATTCATAACGCTCTTAATTCGCTATAAAATTAGTTCAGGTCGTTATACATGTTCTCATTGCTCTTGTGTTTTAATGATCATACCTTTCTGAGCAAGTAAGCATACTGAGCCGGTGAGTGTTTAACTAATGATGGAGTCATCTGTCTGTAATTAAAGTTCAAGGGTGCTACTGTTTTACTTAAGGCAGATACTAGGAGATATTAAATGTGCTGGAAGAAGTGTCATGAACGAACACACCCAACAAACTTAAAATCCACCACACGAATCCATAAAAACCCGTTGATTGCGACGCGTTCTTTTCCTGCGGCGTTAACAAATAATTATTAAGCTCCTGATTAAGAAGTCTTCAAAGTATAGGTACACTTCGGTTTAACTTAGCTTTTCGACGAACAGTTTTTATTCGATAGCCGCATTACGTAACATGGATAATTATTGGCATTATGTTCGCTTTTGAATAGCTATTGCTAGTGGGCGATCACTATATATAGCAACTTGTATGGTCCAATTGTTATATAATTATAATACCAACTAATACTTTGTTCACAACAAACTAAATTCAACTTCAGGAGATGATTGATTTGCCGAACTGTGGAATGATAGAATGTGTGTTGTTGACTGTTTTATGAGAGATGTAAATGTGATTGAGCAATTAGAAATAATATATCACAAAAAAACATGTTCACAATATTGAACGAACAAATGAATTTGG
Source organism: Leptidea sinapis (assembly GCF_905404315.1). Lineage (NCBI taxonomy): Eukaryota > Metazoa > Arthropoda > Insecta > Lepidoptera > Pieridae > Leptidea > Leptidea sinapis. The sequence goes on from NC_066265.1 coordinate 31,970,336, forward strand.
TCTCTTCACGATCGTTATGTATGTCTTCTGGGGTCTACGTCACAGTACCTGACCAATAATTACAGTGTGCCAATTCATGCGACGAACGTATAAAAGGGCGGTATTCCCAGCGAATACTCCCAAGGGAGTGCCGCTTGCGCCTCTTTCTACCCAAGGGATTCTCGCCTCCGGGAATCACCTCCGCTAGCGGGCAAAAAGCCCAAAGCCAACCTCATATTATGGTGTTTAGTGGGTAGGAGTCCCACATAATCAACGTAGTCGAGGGTTGGTATGCATGATCATTTACCACCTCCCCCCTATCGTTATCCCGGAGGGTCGGCCTTTCTCCTTTGTTTGGTCGCAAAAAACCTCATATAAATTCAACCTATCCAATTTAATTATTTTTATCAGCGGGCGCCCGCGGCGAATTGGATAGATGGTTAAATATTTTAGGGTAATATTTATATTTTATATGTGAGGACCCGACACACTTCCTATTTAGGAAACAAAGTAAATTATTTACTGCCTACGAACTCTCCAAAAACGTGCTAAAACTGATAATTCATTTCACCTTGAGAACACGATGTGATTAGCAGAAATCTGTTAATACTATGATAGTTAATTCAAAGGTAACATTTAAACAAGCAATTGATAGAACAAGATCTGATCAAATCAAAAATTTTTGTCAATATTAACCAACAACATTATTTACAATTATTTCCGCATAACCCCAATAATAAATACTTATTTTATCAATATAAAAACTTACAAATATATATACAAGCGAAAATAATCATTAAAAGTTGCCTCACCATCTTGTTGCATCTCTTAATAATTACTCTCAATACGTCTGTCTGTAAGCTATCCATTGCTATATTTCTATGGAAAAAATAACTATCAGTCACACGCATACAATACCCGTAGGCCTTAACGCGTTTAATAGTTCGTTTAACAAAGTAATTTTAAAGTTATATAAATAACTAGCTGACCGAGCAAACGTTTTATTGCTGATATTAAAATCGCGATACAAAAGTAACTGTTGATTGTAGATTGGTGGAAATTTGAAGTTGAATGTATTTTTTAATGCTGACTCATAATCAAACAAATTAAAAAAAAAATCGTGTGGACCACCCTTAACATTTAGGAAGACCTACCCAATATGCACTCAAAATTTCATGAGAATCGGTCAAGCCGTTTCGGAGGAGTTCAAAGTTTAACACCATGACACGAGAATTTTATATATTAGAAATATAATGGATTGTTTTCTCTAGTAGAAATCTTGTAGCTCGACATCCGACCGCGAAGTGTAGAGGTAGTATTATTTAGTAGAATAGTAATTATCAAGATTCCAGAAAAAATGTGAGTGGAAGAAACATTTTTAAGATCAAGATGGTGGATGCGCCTACCATCTGCATCGACATCTGTATTGTAATAAGAGTTGTTATTTATACGAAATTAAAAAGAATTGTTAAAAAACTTTTGTTTGCGGTAAATGTGACTATAGACTCGAAGATAAATGACTTTCTCAATGATACCACAGGTTGAGAATGGAGGTACCAGCCTCAGGCTATTAAATAATAAGAAGTATTGTTCGATATTACATTGTAACCATATTTTTAGGTAAAAAATCGTTTAATAAACTAAAAATCACGCTTTTTACAATCAACGGGGTATTCCATAGAAGAACTCAAGCTTAAGTTTAAAACGGATGAAAAATGACTGATATTTATAGAGTCACTGTACACAAAAAACTAGAATCGTTTATTAAGAAATACGATTTAAATAAATATTTATGATTTATTATGACTCAAGAGTAAATAAAAAACGCTATGCATCCAGCTAGATTACTTTAGATGTAATTTGTTCTACAGTTAAAATTAACTTAATTATTATCATATCTATAATTATTAAGATATAATATGAAAATCATCCTCACCTGCCATTTTGTTATTCAAATTCAATAGAGCAACAAACCGACACAGAGAAAACTTTACAACTGAGCAGTTTTCCAGTGTCGATCCAGAGTCCAGACTCTAATGGGATGAATTTAGTGTTATGTTTACACCGGTGCTGAATGCAATACTTACGGAACTAAATAACGATTCGATACAGAAACTAATACACTGACCCAATTACAATATTGGATGGGAAATCTTTCAGTATTATTCAAATTTGTATGCCTTCAAAATAGATTCGTTAGATCAATTTGCACTAATTGTAATCTATGACGTCATTGGATGCGTTTGATATCGATTACCTACTACCAGTTTACCCTACGAGTGTAATACAATAAAAAAAGAGTGTGTGTACTTATGTACACGCGTTAGACGTTATACTCCTTTGGCGTATGGAAAAATAAATCAAATTTTAACAAATAGTTGAGATCAAAGATAGTATAAACACTCAGCATTTAAGGTTAATGTAAACAAGTATAGTAAATAAATTATCTTTTTTATTTAAGTATACATAAAATTTGATAATAAACCAAAAATAAAACATAACGAAAAAAAACGTATTTTTAGATAATAATGCAATAATTTTTAATTAACGATGTAAATAAATTATACATACCGACAATCAATCTCAATTTTTATGAAAAATCAAATCTATAAATGCACTCAAAACAGTTTTTTGAAATCAGTTTCATCACTAATATTCAATATATATAGATATACTAAAAAATTATTAGTAAAAGTTACTAATAATTAGTAGTATTTAATACTATCACCGTCGTATATGAAATTGATTTAATGAAGTATAACTACAATTAGTTTTATTTCAGACAACTTTTAAGTCTAGTATTACCAACTATTAGGAGATTAAAATATAATATATTATTATGTAACTTCAAAAATACAAATGAAATATTTTAGAAACATATAATTATGTTAAATAAATATTATTATTATTATTAAATATTTTTGTGTATAGTGCCATCTAGAGTTTTCGAACGGAACCGCAAGAGCTTTGCTCTGTCGCTGATATTGGCGTTCTGTGTTTCGAAGATATTATTATAGATGGCGCTTATTAAATAAAGTACAGACCCGCAAGTTAAACTTTTTTAAAACAAGTACAAGATATTATATGATATAATATAATGCATAGTACATATACAAAACATCGTTGCAATTCTAATATTATGTATTAATAAATAAATTCATAATAATATGAAGATATTTTATATAAGCTGCAAGTATAAATTTGATTTTTCATAACATCCGAATGAAATTGTAAACATGTGACATAAAATAATATAATATCCTAATATTTTTGTGAACATCGAATATACAGAACCGAGTTTAAAACGACTAAGCGAGAACATTACAAAAATAATGATGCCAGCGACAAAAATAAATTGTCAGAGTTCCGACAGGAAGGTTTTGGCAATAGAAATATACTTATGGGGTCATTAACATAGTTATTATGTCACAATATTTTGAATAATATTCCTGCACTTTGTTCATAAATAATTGTAACACAAACTAAATGTACCACCTGATAACTAATGGTTTTAATATCTTATTCTCTCATACGAGCGGTTCCTGTATTTATATACAAAAATTGATATTTGTATATCTTCCCGGCTCAATAATGACAATAAAATTTTTCAATTGTCCAACAGTTTTTGACTACCAAGAAAAATTTTAAAAATGCAGTCAGGGTTTTGTACTGGAAATCAAATAAGGCACCAAGCTCGGTTTTCCAGGTGTTGATAATGAAAGTTATTTATAACTGTTAATCGTACAAAAAAAATAACTTGTGTAAAAGTGTGTCAGTATTATTTTATTTATTTATTTAGGCAATTATATAAATGCGACTTCAATCTTAATTTTATTTTTATTTAAGTAGGTAATTTAACGGTGGGAGCCGCCTTTTCTGCCGAGAAGTATGTATGCGAGCATTATTGTTTTCGGTTTGAAGGGCGCCGTAGCTACTGAAATTACTGGGATAATGGGATTCAACATCTTATGTCTCAAATTTTAGGTCCAATCAAGAATCCTGAAGGGCACTGCGTGAGCAGGGCGTATCATTAACCATCAGATGAACATCTAGCCAGTCTTGTTACTTTCTCACATAAAATAAAACTTACATGAATCCTTTACCACATGTTTTGCATAAGTAGTTATGTCACAACGGAATGCTCATAGAAATTCCATGTTTTAAATATCTCCGGCATAATTGAATCTTTTCTACAACCGCTGCTCGATTAAATATATAGTCTGTAATTAATGTACTACTTTTTTTTTAATTGCCCATCTGTCTGCTTGTTAATAGTAGGTATTAATTGTAGAAGTAATAAAATTGTAATATAGAACTACTAGGGGAACGCGAAAAGAAAAGAAAACCAATGAGCCGCTGAGTTTGTTGCGCCCATTCTTCTCAGGTCTGAGGCATTCATTTTGGAATAGGTGGTAGTTTTTGACTTTCAATAAGTGATGTCACATCCTATTTTGAATAAAAATATTTGAATTTGAATGAAATCGCGAACAATATCATCGTCTAATTTTGCTATGTGTTTAATAACTTATACCATTTATTGTATTAAATTAATTTGCATGCCTAGTAAGACCTGGCGAAACAGTTGTTTGTACGCAAATAAACAATTTGATTGATCGATTGATTGAATAACCGCTTTAATGACCGCACTTTCATATAAACAAAATGAGTAAAATGAAGTATTTATTTTATTTGAGACCAGCCATTCTCGGCTGCCATGCTAAAAATCACATAGCTCCGTTGCACCGTTGACGTGAGTAAACAAACAAACACAGTTTACGAGGCGAGGCTAAATTACATAGTGCCTAGTGGAATAACGTGGTGTGGCATTAGAAAGTCTTTTACTGTTGTATTTACCTCATTTTAATGGCCAATGCATCCGACAAATTCGCCTTATTCAATTTTATCAAGGGCCGAAAATTTTGGAAATCATAAAAGGCGGAATAAATTATAAAAACGACGTAATTGAGCGAAGGGTGACTCCAATTGATTTCTGTGTTAAATTTTCCTTGGCCATTTCTGGATCGATTTTAAAAATTTTTGAACTCATAGAAAGCTTTCGAAATTTTCTAGACAGAATTTTGAATTTCGACTTGATTCAATTATTACAAAAAATGGCTCTGTCGTAAATCCTACTACTAAACAGCTGAATATCTAAGTGATCCGACAGCCTGGAACTAGATTATGATTATTTTATAGCAATAGAAATGACAGTACAAATTTTTATATTTGTTTAAAAAGAGCGCAAAAAAAAGGATGCTGGGAGTTTCTTGCGCCGCTTCTTCTCTCTCAGAGCACCATTTGTTTCCGAAGCGGTAGTAGTGTCTAGTATATTAGAAGTGACATCAAAAATAATTTTACAGGAATCAATTTTGAGAAAATAAATGCCTTTAAAATGCGGACGAAGTTGCGGACAAAAGCAAGTCGTAAATAAACGCCGCCGTGCACAACGCTAAAAAAACGAAATATTTAAGTCAAAAAAAAACTTTTTGTTTTACTTGCTACTAACAGGAAACGATCATCGAAATAGAATTCGTAGTAAATTTCATAGATATAATCTATGAACCTTACCAAGAATTAACATTCGTAAATCGTGAATCGAGACAAGCTTTTGATATTAAGAATCTATAAGTAACTATAGGCACAGCTATAGGACTGTGACTATAGTGCGCGTCAAAATACTCAGAAGGGCAACTTTTAAGTATACCTACACCAACCAGTAAAGGTTGTTTTATTACCAGAATATATAACATATACTTCATAAGGATAATGAAATCCCTTAGCTTTTCATTTTCCAAGCTTCATGCGAAGAAAAAAAAACAGATACCTGGAAGAAGAAGGGCGCGCAAAATCGGCAAATCACGGCAAATCTGATGAGACAAACGAGCCGTTCACCTTAATATGGTATGTGATACGCCCTGACCTTAACAATGCAGTGCCGCTCAGGATTCTTGATTGAAACCTAAAACCGCAATTTCGCGCGTCACTTTGAGAGATGAGATGATAAGTCTAAGTCCAGTAATTGACTAACTACGGCGTCTTACGTACGTGGAAACACAAATAATAGATCCAAATTTCTGCATCACGGTAGAAAAGGTCGCCCCTGTGTTACCTCCTTGCCGGATCCTGGCGTTATGAAGCTCCCACTTGTAAAATGAGAAAAGAAATTGATAGAGTAAGCCTAGTTAGACTTTCGTTCGAGCCGTGTTCGAGATAAGCAATAAACAGATACAAAAATAAACATGTACATATAAACTCCAGAATATTATGTCAAATGTCAATCGTTTAATCTCTACAAAGTATTGTCATGGGAACACAGCGAACATAAACATAATTAACTTTTTAGGTCAAGACGCATGCGTTCAAACAGTATTAAATCTTGTGATATAGGACAACATCCACTTTTATCTACAATAAAACAACTTTTACTTCCCGAGGAAGCAAAGAAAAATTGAAATGATATTTTACTTTTGAGAACACTAAACATTATATTACATGTGAATAAAATTGATGTTTGTAATGCCGTACTAGTAGTAGACACTGTGCGATATGTAGCAGTGGAATTAAAGGTTCAGTATTTTATACATTACTATTACAATAAGTTTGAACTGTCTGCCAATTAATAAATTAAATCCGCACATAAAATTGCCAATTAGCAAAGCAATGAACATTCCGAACTTGCAACGAAAGCCGGCAATGACTTACAAGTTACCCTTGCCTCGAAGGTGACATAAATCTCGACAATTATGTCAGCGGAGGGCATCGGCGGTAGCACCATATTTGGGGATCAGGTCTGACCTTCCGCGGTCTTTCTTACGCGGCACCTTGAGACTGCATCCATTGTTGTAAACAGATGTTGGCTATCTTAAGGCATCATCATTTAAAATACTAAGGTCTGTGTACCAACAACGTAACATATCAGTAATACGATTAACAATAAAAAATTTGACAAATTTTAATGTTTCTTACACAATCGGGTAGAATCAGTTTTAGTTTTTCACTTTGGCCGGTAACGCATCTTTTTAGATATAGCACATTGCAAATTCCAAGGCGATGGTTCTATCTCCTCGTCAGATGAGCATCTTGCTCGTTTGCTCTTTCTAGTATACGAACACTCACTTCATTGCCGACTCAACACACGATAGCTACCAGTGGTGCTTGGATGGAAAGAAAGAATGCCGACAAGGTGGGTTTCACAGCGGCGCCTTATTCAGCCGACAAGCAGTAACGTGAAAGTATTATGGTTCGCTTTGAAAGGTGCCGTAGCTTGTGAAATAATTGGGCTCATTAGATTTAACAGCCTCAAAGTGTCGAGCGCACTTGCGTTGCCGCTCGGAATGTTGGGTTTAACCAAGAATCCTGAGGGGCACTGCATTGTAATGGGCAGGATATTACCATCAGGTGAACGTGAAGCTCATCCCGTCACTTTGCTTCAGAAAAAAAAATTGGGTCTCATAACTGAATTAGATAAATAATCATACACTTTTTGGGTATTTGTCGAATGTCTGTAAAATGTTTCTTTAAGAAACGCGTGGAGTTATCAGTGCAAATGAACTTTAAATTGATACTTACGACTGCTATTAACGACCATTAAAAGCTTATAACATTCAAGCAATTGGTAGTAATATACAAAAAATGGCAATTGACAAGTAACAAGGCATTCACCTAACAATGACATACAATGCGGTGCCGATGAGGATACTGAAGAATATGAGCGGCACTATGATGGCAAACTTTGAGATGTTAAGTCTTAGTAGCTCATTTATTTCATCAGCTACCGTCGAACAGAACAGAAAAAGAACAGAACACAAAAAGTGCACCCACCTATCTATACGGCACCCATCTAGCAAAAACTTGTAAAAGTATCGCTCATTCCTTAAGCTTTGCTAGTTATCTTATAATCTCTTTTGTCATATTGTGATCAGCATCGCAAAAATCAGGCACGTAATATCAGTGATCTTGTCAGCCGACCCCAGAAGGTCAACAATGTAACGTAGTCAAGTATAACGTCACATCAATGAAAACGTGTTTCCCATATTAATATACGAACGCGTAGAATTTTATTTACCTATTGATTAAAATAGCGAATGGTGATAAAAATAACTATACCACATAGAAATTATATATGAAGAAACAAAAGTTAAAATATATATAATTCTAATTGGAATAGAGTAAATACACGTATTGTTACATTCTATTTTGGCATAACCAATTCTGGACACAATATCTACTAATGGAGGAACATGTTCCCAAAAGAAAGATAGAAATCTCGAAAAATGTATAAAACAATGCAATGCAAACCTTCAATTCATACTCTCACTCGGCGATTTCAGACAGAAAATACGATAAAGCGATGGGCTATACTAAAACTAACGCGGTTTCAGACAGAAAATACGATAAAGCGAGGGGCTATACTAAAACTAACGCGGTTTCAGACAGAAAATACGATAAAGCGAGGGGCTATACTAAAACTAACGCGGTTTCAGACAGAAAATACGATAAAGCGAGGGGCTATACTAAAAGTAACGCGGTTTCAGACAGAAAATACGATAAAGCGAGGGCTATACTAAAACTAACGCAGTTTCAAACAGAAAATACGATAAAGCGAGGGCTATACTAAAACTAACGCGGTTTCAAACAGAAAATACGATACAGCGAGGGGCTATACTTAAACTAACGCGGTTTCAAACAGAAAATACGATACAGCGAGGGGCTATACTTAAACTAACGCGGTTTCAGACAGAAAATACGATAAAGCGAGAGGCTATAACTATATACTCAGGATCAGCATATTTTGTTAGCTATATACTTATTGGTATTAATTAACGCGATCATACTATGTCAAGGGCAAAGCCAGGCTAATGAGGTAATCAATGAATTAACTCAACTAATTCACACCTCGAAAGTGCTTCTTGACATGAAGTCTATACAACTAAAAAGTTACATTACTTTAGAAGGCCAATGAAAAAAATATATTTTTGTAGTATTACTCGTTGCAATGATGTCACTGTTTTCAATGACCTAATACTTGTATTTATGCATGATATATGTAAATGGTTACAGATAATGTTCCCCTTTGGATGTTTCGAGAAACGTAACAGACCACAAGTAACATATGGCGGCCATACTTGAATAACAATTGTGAATCATGTTTGCGGTAACCTTCATGTAACAGATAGGTAAATAAATAATGCCTCTACTAGCAAAGCAAACAGAAAAAAATGTCAAGATGTCAGGTCGCCTATACGCACCAGATTATAAAAATAAGAATATAAGTACTTATATTCTAAATCCATGGTAACGACACGCCGACACTGAAACACTTGAGAAAGTAGTGGCTAACTTTCCCGTAAATTCGTAGATTAAAAGACCTGACAGATTAAAAGCAAAAGTGGCCATTTAGAATAGAATTATTGTTAATTTATTGGCGACACTACAATAAATATGTACATGAAGTTTGATTAGGATAATTATGGACTATTTAGAGAGTAATGGAGACCTAGGTATAGTCGGACAAGATATGATACATAATCATGAAATCTTCTATACATATAAAAATGAATTGCTGTTCGTTAGTCTCGCTAAAACTCGAGAACGGCTGGACCGATTTGGCTAATTTTGGTCTGTAATTATTTGTGGAAGTCCAGGGAAGGTTTATAAATATGAAAGGTGAATAAATATGAAAGTGTTCGGAATTAAATAAAAACACCAATTTTGTTTTTCCTTTATGTGTCCCCTGTAGTCCGATATTTGTTTTGTATGGACATATTTTCTATGAGAGAATTTATTGACGAACGGTTTGACAGTTCTGCTGTGAAACAATTACAACAACAGGAAGCATATTTTACGAAATAATTCTTGATGTTGATTATTTTATTTATTATATACAGAACATCGTGTTTCGGGTGAACTAGTATAGAATATAGATTATTTAAATTAAGTTACATGTATTGTTAACAAGTATGCGAATGACATCATGACGCATTTGAAGGTTGAATTGGGATACAACAACGGGTTCTGTATTATAAACATTTTTCTGATAACAGTAAAGTTTTGTGTTTAATAATGAGGCCGCGATTTTTTTCTTATAAATTACCCGAGCACGAGTAATAGTTGGTTTATATAATAGATTATTATACGCAAAAATATAATTTCTGTTGGTGGCGTTACTTATCGTCATTTAACTTATCTTGTATTTTAATTGCACTGTGAAAAATTGCGCAAATATTGGCTCGAAGTCTCAACGGTATGATCAAAATAATTACCACAGTAGCACATTATCTATACTTATAATAACATCGTAACAAAGTATAAACTGTTTAATGAATATTTTCTAATAGAATACTTGATGTTTGTTCTACAAACAATACCGAAAGCAAAAAGTACCTACTTCGTATAATTTTTGTTTACACGTTTGTCTGTCTATGTCGTGTCAAACCGCAACAATTTCTGAATAGATTTAATATGAAATTTTACATGAATATTAACAAGAGGGTGGGCCGAACATATAGGGCACATATAATCCCTCTAGTAGCAGACATATTATTGTTGCTACTATATTTTTTTTTATGAAAATGAGGGATGAGACGAGCAGGACGTTCAGGACGATTCTTGAAAAACCCAAAAATTCTCAGCGGCACTACAATTGCGCCTTAAGACGTAAAATGGTAAGTCTTATTTGCCCAGTAATTTCACTAGCTACGGCGCCCTTCAGACCGAAACACAGTTATGTTTACACATAACTGCTTCACGGCAGAAATAGGCACCATTGTGGTACCCATAATATAGCCGCCATCCTGTGCAAAGGAGCCTCCCACTGGTAACGTCTAACGTCCTCTCAAATGACGTCCATGCAAATAATGTCCGGGGCTAGCAGCTAGTTATTATTATAAGCCTTAGATACACTGATTTGAAGAATTAATTAAATTGGGACGTAATAGTCATAATGTAGTAAGAGCTTGAGAAAGACCAAAAAGTAATAGTTTAATGGTGTATTCGCAATGTGAAGCAGCAAGAAGCCGAAGGCATAAAAAGAATAGGGAAGGTCCAGGCCCAAGGATGTCGTAAGAGGCGACTAAGGACATCTACAAGTGGGAGGCTTCTTTGCTCAGCTGGTATGCCGGCTAGATTAAGGGAACCACAACGGCGCCTTTTTCTGCCGTGAAGCAGTAATGTGTAAGCATTACTGTGTCGGTTTGAAGGGCGCTGTAGCTAGTGAAATTACTGTGCAAATGAGATAACATCTAATGTCTCCAGCTGACGAGCGCAGTTCAAGTTTCAAGAATTCTGAGCCGCAGTGCATTACCTGGCACTGACCCATTGGGGCAGTTCGTGTAAATGATCACCAGGTTAATCTCCTGCTCGACTCGTACCTTTGCTCTTTAAAAAAACATAAAATGGGAGGCACAGGAATGTGAACCTGGACTATTATATGTACGAGACGCTATTCGAATTAAACAAAAATAACAAACAACAAGTAGGAGTTAATGTAGTAAATACAAAATAAGATCTCCAACCCACGGGACCTTCCCAGAATAGACGACAGTCGTAAAACGAGCAAAGAATGAAATCGCGGAACGGTGACCGGCTCGGCCGCTCGTGTTAATGAAGCCAAATTAACCTGTTCCAAAACAATCGCTATGACTTCATGCGAACACCGCTCACATGAACACTTTGAACAATGATCGATCTGTTCCGATCACCATCAATAAACACTACTATGGCGAAAACAAATATCATATACCTACATCTTATAATGTTATAGCTTTTAACAAATTACGACCACTTCGGAAAACTTCAGCTTTTCCCGATATAATGTGAAGAAATGGCAAGAAACTAAATGCCACTCTTTAAAAAATATTACAGCTTCAGCATTTTACAAAATAATTATATCTGTCAATGCAAGTACTTGAACGTTTTTACTTATTTGAAAAGTTAAAAAAAGAAGTAAATCTTAAAATTTACAGAAAATAATGAGTAGCAGTACAGATTACGTGAAATTTTTTTCAGCGGCCCATGTCGACGAGCATGACGCAGGGAAGCTAAAGTTCCCATGTCCAAAGCCTCCAAAAAAAAAAAACAGTGGATAGCTGAGAGAGTTTTTAATAAAAACACTTAGGTACCTATTCCAGCACATCCCAATGAAAGACTCAAAGAATATCAATAATCACTGAATAAAAGAGACAAAACACATTTGATCACAATATTTATGATTTTGCATGGAGACCCCTTTTGGTATAGATGCGGGCCTTAGTGATAAATGCGTTAGAGGTGGAATAATTTCAACTTGAAAGCAATACGAACACACATACATACATACAATTAAGCCAGTCTCCAGAGCTGTAGGCAGAAATTATTATTCACGTATCGTTGCCATTTTCCTGACATAACAATAGTTAGGTACCCCACATCCGACACAGAATATTCTAATAGCATACCTTTTAAGATCAACTGATGAGAATAAAATCAATAATCAGAGTAGATAGAAAATAAAAACAGCTGGCAACAATCTCAAGCCTCTTGAGTACAGATTGATTTGTATGTAAATAAACGTAGAGCAAAGCATTCAATAGACAGGCACAAAGCTCCGATGCACCAAATGGAAATAAATACACCGGATGGAAACACGAAACCGTAGAGCAACTACGTGAGGAATCTCTCGTTTGTAACCAGAACACGTTCCTACCTACAGTTGTAATGCAAGCGGGAGTAAACAATAAAACTCTACTGAGATTTTCATTAATTTTTAATTAATAGACAAGTTGTATGATCATTTGATGGTATGTGATCTCACTTAGCTTATATTACATTATAAACTAGCTGATGCCCAGAACGTCGTTCGCGTGGACGCTATAAAGCAAAAATGTCATGCCTGCATCTAGGGTGATAATATGAAGCCTGCAATTTGCCCATGCAAGTTGTCATAACAGGCAAACGGACACCAGATAAATAGAGAAATCTCTTAGATACTTTCTTGGATTCGGTTGTTTGTAAAACACACAGTATTTATTGAATATACAATGTACATTTTTATTTGGTATAATAATTTTATTATATATGTTATATATTACTTATTTTATTAAATATGTGTGATCTACCAAGACTCTATTATTTTGATGTTTGGTAAATTTTACAATTTTACTTATTTAACCCGACGTTTTGTTGCCTTTCCATGTTAACGATTTAGGGGAACTTTCAAAAGTATTTTATTTAAATGTGTAATCATTCCTTTCCTCAAATCAAATCAATAAGAAAATATAACAATTTTTAAAATGCAAGCACAATATATATTCACTACGTATATTTAAGTGTACCTAAATAGGTACCACTCATTTGCATTATATTAATAATTGGATCTAACACAATTCATTTCTCTTAGGAAGCTTACAAAGCAAGGTAATACTGAGGCTTCAGCATACACATACCTACGTCACATCTGGAGGCTTATAATAAAATTCTAAACTTTTACACTCGCGGATCTGAAACATACTTGAAGCCGATATTTTGGTTAAGTTGCATGTATTATCGCCACTAAAGGTCTCAAAATATGTATCGTAACATAATTATAGTCATATTTATTGAAAAACATAACAAAAATTAATTTCATTTGAAAACAGACACGTCGAAGTACTCCTATTTAAACACAGATCAATACAACAAGTCACGAATGCGAACCGAATTAAAATTTGTATTAATTTAGTTGAATACTCACAGCCCGGCGAGATTCCGTTCTCCTTCATCGCGCAGCGGAAAGGATAATAAGTGCCTGGCAGCACCTTGCCATACATTGTGCGATCCATGCTGGGCCAATCGAGTGGCAGCTTATGACAATCAACACCCACTTGGACGACACTACAGTTATCACACCATAATCACAACCCACAACAAATGAACGTAAACAACGACCTACCACAGTCCTCACCCCACAATTCTGGAATCCAATACGTTGCAGTTAGTAAGTAGTTTTTGGATGTTGTCGCCGAAACGTTGCCGCTTTGGAAGTATAGTTAATTCGTCTTCGGTATCGATTACGTAGATAAGCTGGGTGATAACTGATAAGTGATAAGTGATAACACAGTCGTGAAGACGAGGCCGGGCTGTTCGGTCAGCGCTGGCGCGAGTCGATATTACGACGGCACAGTCACAACTAAACATCACATAATAGTAACACCGTAGTAGCGACGGTAGCCTCCATCACATATGACTAGCTACGCCGGCTAGACTGCACTAACCTGTGTATTAAAGTATGTTATCCAACAACGGATATACAAATACATATTGTCTACATAGTACATAATATCCGGCTAAATCTTGAATTTCAGTCCAACATATTTAACACTAGCGATTTGCACAGCTAATTATGTTGACAAGAATCAACAAGAATTGCTCTTATGAAAAATAATATTAATAATAATAATAATATAACTTAAGTAGTATAGTTATTGATAATTTTTTATAACATACGTTTTCGTTTCATACAGATGAGCCGCGTTTTCGTTTAGAATTTGTTTTTTTTTTCAAATAATACTGCTTTAGTGTCTAGAAAATTAAACTCACTAACACTGATGCAAATTTTATTCCAAAATAATTGTCCAATATGGAGATAGCTCGACGTAAAATAAAATAGAGTCACATTCACAATATTTTGCACCATGATATAATACTGTAACTTTTAAAATCCTGCTTCAGTGTTTAGTACATATTTAGCAGTTTAAAAAAAAATAATAATATGTATTTCATAAATTTATTTCAGTAAAAGCAAGAACACATTTTTTGCTAATTTGCTCGATAGTATCCTCGGGTACAAAAAATAGCAATTTTAAAATTCGCTTCGCTTTACGTTAACACTCTTAAAAATTTAAAAATAGACGCGAAGTAGTCCGTCCCATTTGTATTATCTTGATCACAAAGATCTTAGAAGTTTATTTTTATACAAGACTACGATAAACTAAAGGTTTTAGATTACTAAAAGAATTCGAGAAGATTTTTACTTAATCTTATATTAACATAAGTTACCAGATACGATTAAGGCCAGTTACGAAATAAAAACTTTTTCACTAGATTTCAAAGTAAAAAATATATAATAGTTTAAAAAAATACGGTTTTATAGAAAATCTCACAAAAAATTTGAAAATAAATCTTAATAAATTTGATTGTAAAATAGTGTAAGAAAAAATGATTTAATTGTAAAATAAAAAGCGCGGGTAAAAAATTTACGTAGTGTACATTTACCGGTTTGAATAATTTTGAATTTTCCATGCCTTGAATATAACAACTGGTTGAGTGCAGCTTGTAATTTTCATCAGTCGCAACATAACTAACAGCTATCTAGCAGCCACAAATTACATTTTCCGCTATCATATAATTAACTCAACGGCCAACCAAGGCGAGCGATAGATCATCGCTTCAAAGCGCAGTAGGTTTCTTGCTAATGAGCGTCATAAAGTCAAAGTGGAAAGCGAGTGACGAACGCGCATTTATCCAGTGACCAACTGACCAGGTTTGCCGGACGTTGGAAGTGAGAAGATTGGATAGGAAAACCAAAACTTCAATCTTATGCTCTCATATCAACCTGTACCAGCCACTGACCTGTATAAATACCATTGGACTGGCTGTTCCATATGTTTGACAGAAATTTTTTGTGCCCATTTGAAACGCCACTTGTGAGCGTCCAGGGAACTATATTTGATGTATAATATATATATCAAATGAGTGCGAGTGAAGCGTACAATACTCTGAAATATTTGTGCATTTTGAATTATTTTCGGTCGTTTTCCGTGTTATTTATACTTCAGGAATGAACGTAATAAAGTACACATTTTTTTGTAAATAGTTTTCCTATCTATGTTTGTTTAGCTGACGTTGTCATCACCAGTTTTAGTACTGCAGACTCTCGCAACAGGGCCAACAACGCCAAAATGGCGAATATCAAACAGGCACAAAAGGACTTGCCGCCAGTCCAGTGGTAAATAGTAGACGTCAGTGGTACCAGCCATTGACGATGCCAACATAGCGTGCTAGAGATAAAAACAACCCTATTTTTTTATAAGTGTCAATTCCTTAACCTACATGAATAAAGAGACTTTGATTTGATTTATCGGAGATACAGTAAGATAGATAAGGTAAGCGAATCTATTTTTAACGTAACCGATTTCGATTGACAAGTCGCAACACTCAGCCACGCTTGGCATTATATTTTGAATATTAAACCACTAGTTAACACATTGACTGGCTATCAGTTCGTCTGTACGCAAAAATATTCCAAGAACTAGCAATTTTTTTAAACATGCTTCTTTGGGTTCGCCCTAGTAAGTACGCAATACCTCAGTTTGTTGCAACAAAACAAAAAAGCGGTGTGCGAAATACGACAGAAGTGAAAACTTCATCAAGGCTAGGTTAATAATACGATTTACAACTTTTTTTTGCTTAAAGTAAAATTAATACTCAGAATCTACAAATAAGTATAATGAAATCGTAACAACTGTACATTGAATATTTTTTTAGAGAATGATTGCTGTGTGTTCTTCTAACAAAACTAATTACTACGGTTACTATGGGCCTGATGAGGAAGCTCATGCTCGCTCAGAGGGCAATGGAGAGAGCTATGCTCGGAGTTTCCCTGCGAGATCGAATCAGAAATGAGGAGATCCATAGGAGAACCAATGTCACTGACATAGCCTAGATGATTGCGAAACTAAAGTGGCAGTGGGCAGGGCACATAGCTCGACGGACAGATGACCAGTGGGGCAGAAAAGTCCTCGAATGGCGACCACGTACCGGAAGACGCAGTGTTGGATGGACCCCCACAAGATGGACCGACGATCTGGTCAAGATCGCCGGAATACGTTGGATGAGGGCAGCGCAGGACCGATCGTCTTGGAGATCTTTGGGGAGGCCTTTGTACAGCAGTGGACGTCTTCTGACTGATGATGATAGTAACTACAGTATTTTTGCTGCATTAGGCGTCCACGCGGACGACATTGCGGGCTATATTATATAGTTGTATATAAATTACTCTGGTAAATTAAATCTTTCAAATTTGTCAAATTTGAAAATACTGTATTTTTTGTTATTGCAAAACAAAAATGTAATAACATAAATTTAGAAATAGTGAGACAATCATTAAAATTGTTGGAATCAAAAAAAAAAATTTCACCAAAATTTTAAGGCAATTCTATAGCCGTCTGCCTACAAAGAGAATGTGGTTAATCTTAATTCTAATTAAGTGTAAATAAATGGTATAGCAGTCAGAATGTCGCTAACGAGGCCATGTTGAATGTTGACGAAAACGATCCTGACTTTAATTTATTGCTCACAGTCAACCAACAGTGATAGAGAATTTGTGATAAATTGCAATACACACCGTCGTTGTTGAGTATTGGAATTTTCTACACATTTTCAACGAGAAACAATTTATATAAATTGGTTGCAAATTCTAACTGTATTATTAATAAAAATGCAAAGAAAAGTTGCTCCAAGATTAAAATTGTTTCTCCCTGTCATGTAATTATGTAGTGACAATGCTAGGTAAGTTATAGACAAAAAAATTTGGAAAACGGTTAACCCTAAAGGCCATCCCTGCAACCTCCCGCTAATTCCATACCTAAACGCTTCAAACGGTCTTCGAGCTCAAAATCGTCATAAGTACAATAATATAATTTGTGTTAAAAGAGTTAGCTGTTCGATGTTTTTGAGCTCTTTGCGCTCAAAAGTCTGATAAAAGTTAAATAAAACCTGATTTTATAAATTTTTAAACCGCAATTACTTTTGAATGTATAAACCGATTTTCTCGCGGTTGGCGACATTCGAAGCAGTTTAGTCAATTGACAAAAGATGGACTCCTGGGGATATAGTGTCCAAGATACTTTAAACATATACTCCTAACCAAAAACTGTATTTCATAGATTTCAGCAATCTGGCTGCATATTTAGGGAATCTTGAATTCAATGATAAAATACCCAATGGTTTGGACGAAGGTAATTTACTCTATGCCATTAGCACAAAATTAGAAGCAAGCCTATTGTTCCCAGTCGACGAGGACTAATAAGGAAGTCGGCTAGAGCCCGCACATGCTTATGTAACCAACCAGTCCATTACGCATGTGTAAATATGAAAACGAATGGATCTCAACAGCGGAAGTACGAGTACCGCGTATGGGTTACTTGACCAATTTTATTTGTAGAACCTCTTCACAAATCTTAGTTAAACCGCGTTAATGTTACTTCCGTATACATACATTGTATGTACATTAACCCCCTTATTCATAATGGTCCGCTAACTTTAAACAGCCGCTTAGGAGTGTTTTTTCTCATTCTGACTTAAGTCAATAGAAGAAGACAGAGTAAGAATTAGCAATGCTTTAAGTTAGCAGACTAGTATGAATAAGGGGGTTAATCTTTAAATGCCCTTTTCTATCGAGGCATGCATAAGAGCAAAATTTTAAATGATTCATAAAGTGGCTATTTGAGAAATACTTGCCACCTCTTTATAGGGGAAGGAAATATATCAAAAAATGCCTTAGAAGAAACTATGCCATAAATTTCATTTATATGCCCACTTTCATATCTTATATAAAAAAAGGTGTTAATCCTTCAGCCAGCTAACAGGCTTGTTGATCAAAATGGTTAGTTGAATTACAAATAAATAATAATAGTTAAAGAAGAAAATTACTTTCAAAAATTACATTTTCTTGGATGAAAACAGAATCAAACAGACAAAAGACAACGAATCAATTCAGTTCCTTGTTATATAATTTCCATGTGAAAATATTAAAACAAATTAGATCTAATCACAAGTACCCATATTGGACACAATCTCACTTACAGGCAATTTAGTCGCAATAGCCTCTTCGCAATAAACTTCTACCAACACTCGTGGCATGATGACTTTTCCGGCACTCATAGCGACGGGTTAGTTCTACAAGGTTCTATATGGCCTGCTAAGGTTATTCAATTATTACCGTTTTGATAATAATTACATTGCACATCGTTAAAATATGACATGAGATTCACATGGAACGATTTCAGTTAGCAAGTAACTATTATTGTTCAACAAAAAGCTAAAAAAAAGGAAGTATGATAAACATAGCATCTTCGGAATGTTCGATTAAAATCGATTCAACGTTGGTACATTTTAAAAAAATCCAGAAGTGTCTATTTGTAATATTTTATAATAAATATAAATAGATAATTAAGATAAACATTACGGTTGCAGGTTCGTGACTGGATTCCGGAGCAACCTAGATTACGAGCCTCTAATTTGCTTCTAAAGGAATTGGCTGACGAGTTTTTTCTGGATAAAAAAATGGTTCCGTATATCAGAAGATTTTGATATGTGAAATGATCTAGTCTCGCCTCTAGCACTCGAATCCGAACAAAGTTTGGATACTGTGAACGAATACTTCAGAGAAGACAATAAATTCCAATGGCACCCTAAAAATATCCCTTGTTTTAGATGTATAACGCAAACTCTGTTACATAAATTCATAAGAAATTAAAATTATGGCAAGTAGATAAATGATTTTATTGTTTAAAAGAATTCTATAACCATAACTGTTAATATTCAAAAGTATTTATTTAAGCGAGGTATCTACAACCTTATGTGTATTATAATACTAGCTGACCCAGCAAACGTTGTATTGCCGATATTAAAATCGCGATACAAAAGTAACTGTTGATCGTAGATGGGTGAAAATTTGACGTTGTATGTATTTTTTAATGCTGACTCATAATCAAACAAATAAAAAAATAATAAAAAAAAACGTGGCGTGGACCACCCTTAACATTTAATGGGGATGAAAAATGATTAGATGTTGTCCAATTCTCAGACCTACCCAATATGCACTCAAAATTTCATGAGATTCGGTCAAGCCGTTTCGAAGGAGTTTAACTACAAACACCGCTACATGAGAATTTTATGTATTAGATTATGTTTAATAAAGCAAAAGAATACTAAATTGACAATTAGATATTTATACCGAAAGATTGGCGAATAGTGTATATATTGTAACCACGATTCATGCAAATAAATAAATTTCATTTGATACATCGTCGTACATCTTGTTATTACGCCATTAATTAGTTCGCCAACGTAGGCTAGCCTTAACACTATTGAAACTCTGCCAGATCAGAATCACAATATATAGCAAAAACATTTTTATAAAATACCCCCTCAGGTATTGTGCTAATATTTCTGCCCGATTTTTGCAGGGACTGAATTAATATCATGCATTTGATTGGCCGTTTAATAACAATCCCAAATGTAAACACCGCAAAATTTAAATTAAATTCTAAGTAAAACTATCGTCATCTAAGAAGTAATATTAATTACTAAACTAATGCATAAAATATAAAACTTCACAGTTTATTGTTCTAGTTTCAAATTGTTTAGAATTCTACACCTTAACAACACTCCGGTGCATAACACAAAATAAACCACTAAGGGTTATCGTAAAAATTAAACTATACCTATTCGAAAGAAACTAAGATAGTAATATTGTCGTTTATTATATTATGTTGGTTAGCACACTCGCACGTAAGAAAAGATTAATACGGAAAATGAAGAGATAAACACAAAACACGAAAAAAACTTAGGAAACAAGCTGAGAGTCGTTACGTCTCTAAAATTATAACATATATTAGAAACACAAGCGTGTTGTATGATGTTCTTGCATTGTGGGGTGTACGCGGTCAACTGACGCGACAGGGAACACCACTCGATGAAAATTACCCTCGATGTCGTGGGGCCAGGTGAGGGAAACATCCGGAACACGTCGATAGGCCAATAGGATAGGTCGAATGTTACAACAAACATCATCAATCTTATTAACAAATGAGCAATTGATGATTTGTTAAGATTGAGGCGTTGAGTTTCTTGTTATCTTATAACATATAGTAGACTCGGTTATTTAAATGAAATGTTTATAATTAAGATTCAAAAGCGCTTAGTTTAAGCCTATTTAAATAAGTTTATTTGGCATTGACTTTGAATATAAAGCGTTTAAAAATCTATAGAAAATAAATGAAACGTTCGTTTAAGAGTAATAGAGAAAAATAGAAGTAATGTTAAGGGTAGGTAACTCTCGACAAAGTGCCTTTCAAATAATTTACAGTCGCTTTCAATATCCCATCTCTAGTGTAAGATCTGTCAATCAAACCAGTATCGGCATTTCAGAACAAATCAATCTAAATTTCAGATCTATAGTTTAAGATTATTAAATAACCAATAATAAATAAAAATAAATAAGTTAAAAAAAACTTACTTACGACAAACGATCCTGAATCTGTATTTCAATCATAATTTAGAAATCCATAAAGTATATATAGAAAACGTCTACTGGTCACATGCATAAAAATACCCATCTAAAAGAAAACAATACGTCAAGATGAAATAAAATATATCGAAATCACCAAAACCATAGATGGGTTATTGACATGCCTAAACTCCATTTAAGCCTTTACTCCAAACCGACCAATGAGAAAGGGAAGGGCTCAGAGTATTGCGAATATAATATATTATACATTAAGGGCAATAAACTAAATTTCTTGATTTATACAAAAACATTTCCCACATAGCTGACGTGACACACATAATAAAAACGCAATGAAGAAACTAGTCTTTGGGTGTGTCCAATGTATACAGCCATGACAAATAACTGCATCAGAAGTAATTAACCGCATCGAGAATAATTAAGCTAATTAATTGAATTGGTCAAATGCAGCAAGAATGTTGCTAAGGCTAAATTAATTAATTTAGAAAGGAGCTATCCTACTTACATTCCTATATGCGAAAGTTCACTAGTATGCTGGTCAGAACTTCAGAGTTTAATGCTTTCTTAGGTTATGTATAATATACAATAAAAGCTCTTTATTCGCGGGGTATATGTTCCGTAAATATGCCGCGAATACAGAAACCGTGAATACAGAATGGTAATTTATAGGGATACGTGCCTAGGTGACAAAATAAAAAACAAATAAATAAAAAATCAATTTAATTGAAGTTTTTGACCATGCTTATTAATTATTATCTTCAGGCTTAGGCAACGGCTTGAAGATTTTATAATAATGTATAATAAATTAAAATCTCCTTCAGTTAAAACTGATATTCAGCAGTGGCATTAGCAATTTACCTTTCTCTTCGTTCCATAGACGGATCAATTTCATAAAGAAATCACAAAACTCATTTGCCATCCTTAAACCTTTACTAAGATTTTTCAGATTAAATGTCACATTTCCAGTGCTAGTTGAAGCCTCTTCTTCAATGGGCTGTGAATTTAACATTTCCTCCAAATCGATTTCAGTCAAATCTTCACCTTGCGATTCAAGCAACTCCTGAATGTCACTTGAGTCTATCTTTTCGAACCCACCTCGTCCTATCCCATTCGGAATTTCGACTATGTTGGAATTATTTTTATTAATATGCATGTACTATGTACCCATTACATCCGCGAATAAAGAAATCTTTAGCCGCGAATATAGGAATTGGGTCACAATATTTTAATCCGCCAATAGTGAAAGCGCGAATGAAGGAAGCGCGAATAAGGAGCTTTTACTGTATAGAGATTTAAATTCAAAATTACATCTTTATTTTTACATAATGATACTAGTTGACCCAGCAAACGTTGTATTGCCATCTAAAGTAATAAAAAAATCAATAATTAAAACTTTTCGGGTATAAAAGACGACCAATTCTAAGATCTACCAAATGCATATATAGCACATAAAATTTATCGTACTAAAATAATTATTATATCCTTTTTCCCATCTCTACCTATATCATATTATTCTGTTCCATCTGAGAAAGGGAATGAGAAAGGGAAGGGCTCTGAGTATTGCGAATATAATTTAATATACATCAAGGCCAATAAACTAAATTAAATTATTCTGTTCCATCCTGAGATCCGCAATCTGTGGATGAAACAGAATAATATAAAAATTGAGATACAAAAATATGTGTTGATCGTACACGGGTGAAAATTTGATGTTGTTTTTATTTTTTAATGCTGAATCATAATAAAAGTAAAAAAAATCTAATTTAGGGGTGGGTGACCCCCTTATCATTTAGGGGTATGAAACATAGATATTGGCCGATTCTCAGACCTACCCGATAAAGGTTTAGCCGTTTTGGAGGAGTTTGGTAACAAACACCGGGACACGAGAATTTTCTATATAAGATATATACTGAATTATATTTAATATTTTCATTAAATTTGTATGATATGTATGTTTCAAAGAGAGAATGGTTTGGGTTTAAAAATGGTTCTGTGTGTGCAGTGGTAATTTTGTTTAAGTTGACAAGAAAATTGTTCATGATGTTCTTAGATTTGTCCAAATTAGATCAAAAAATCCAAACTAAAACCTATTATAAATCTAATAAAATAAATACGCGCATTATAGAAAATATACTATAAAAAATCAGGTGAACTACGTTAACTTTATATAACATTCAACCATTACTTATATTTTTTATTTCAAATATTATTAAGTAAGTAAATGAATATGAAAGCAATTAATTAACTGATTTATCATCATCCATTAACGGTTGTTTTCAATAACGTATCTTTAGTTACGAATACCGTGCTGTCACCGTTTAATGACAAGATCTTATCTATACATAGTTATGTCCAATATAGTTATAGTCCAACCCCCTTATTCATAATAGTCTGCTAACTTAAAGCATTGCTAATTCTCACTCTGTCTTCTTCTATTGACCTAAGTCAGAATGAGAAAAAACACTCCTTAGCGGCTGTTTTAAGTAAGCGTACCATTATGAATAAGGGGGCAATTCTATATGTTGATAGGTTATTGAAATTTAAGTAAGCGTAAAGGGATGAATTTGTCCACCTCTAGTAAGTTAAACTAAGGATAGAAAGGCCGTTAATCAAATAATCGGTAGAAAGTAAAGGCGTAATAAATTTTCTTAATTGATTTGTTTTTTAAGTTAGGTATAAATGAAATGAATTCACGTCTTTTTCACACAAACACACCTAGATATGAGCTAAAAAATTGGACGCATTTATTTGTATTCACATAATAAAAGCAATGCAGAGCAAACCTTACTGTTCAACAGTACATAAGTACCATTAACCGCATCAAACCCTAAATAGGAGTCTTCAATCAACACAATCTTTAAAAAGCTCTAACAATAATTTATGCGCAATTTCCTATTAAAACTAGCCTGTTCTATGATTGATAGGTAATTTCATAGGTAATCAGTTCATACAAGTCATTAATCATCATTGCTAGCCACCACACAATCATTACCTAGTTTCTATTTATCTAGTCCTTGGTGTAAATTATAGTTATTTCATATAGGCCTATCGCAGATGACACACTTTTTGTGCTATGGAGTCTGCGGCACTCAAAAAGTCTGCATTGCACGCAAAATGTCTGTGGCAGATATTACACAGACTCAACGCACACGACGTACACTTTCGGTCATTTTGTCGGCAGAACTATAGAGTTGTAGACGCAATAGAAGTACAGAGATTGTGGTAGTATTATTACGAACGCGAGATACAAAAAAGAAAGAAATAGAGAATTTTGGGTTCATCCTATTCTTTCAGAACGATTATTAAAGGGACTGTTTCATATTTAACATTCAGTTCTAAAACTATATCGAAATAAATTTGCACACTTCATCCCACAATTTTCTTTTTAAATTTCTGTCATGATACTCTGCCAAAGATGTTTCATGCAGT
Organism: Leptidea sinapis; assembly: GCF_905404315.1. Lineage (NCBI taxonomy): Eukaryota > Metazoa > Arthropoda > Insecta > Lepidoptera > Pieridae > Leptidea > Leptidea sinapis. The sequence goes on from NC_066265.1 coordinate 31,995,009, forward strand.
GCTGGTCTGTTTTCTATTTCTTCTATCAACATCGATAAATCGATATCTAGGGCCATGATACACGTTAATTACTAGCAAGTACAGACTATAACGTAATAATTTATGTACAGTAATTGATAAACAATGTGTTGGTTAATTGGGACTGTATGAGGAAATCCAAAACCAAAGGATTAAAGGGAAAGGTTATTTTTTTCTCCTCGGTTTTTTTTTCTCTCCTCTGCCTCAAACTTGATTTTGAACAATAATGGAAACTCACTGCCGACCATCCCGCAATTTTAGAGCTCTGTCTGCAATACATTTCAGCCAGAAAACTGTTCGTCGAGTTCTGTTTTTCTTGATCCTTCGTATATTTATAAGTCGAGCGGAACGAATTGAATTACTTCTACTATGCTAAGAAGCTGTTGCCTTGAGTTGACTCCTGTGCTCACGAGTATATTGCGTCGTTGCTGATTCTTAAGTCAATAAACAGTAGGTAGTACTCCCTGCTTTATGTTACTGTTTCTTTTGCATATCAATGATATATGATGCCTCAAACATGTGTGCTCTCTCCATTACCAGATGAAACATCATTTGCGAAATCACTTGAAAATTGAACTTTGTTGAGCTCATAACGTCCAAAAGCCTCAAGTTCGCACATTAGCGACAGAAAAATCGAAAATGTCAAATCACCACTCTGCCAACACTCTTCATAATGACCTAGTATCAGAATAGTTTCCTGGCGCGAGAGTTAGTCCATCGAGCACCTTGTCGTGTAGGGCAATGTGGAGGGCACCAGAGGGCGAGGAAACAAATGCGATGGGCCATTAAACAAGTCTCCTGTGGGTGGTCCATTGTAAGAATGTATCAAGCTGTCGGCCACCAGGGAAAAGTGGCGAATGCTCATTTGGGAAATCACATCTGACCACAACCACTCTGCCAAGAGTGCCATGAAGAAGAAGTATCAGAATTTTGCATCGCGAAATTATGAGCGATTTTTTTATTCCCCAGTTACCTAGAGGCCAAAATTAACTTGGCTTCAAAGAATAATTAGAAGTTATCACCATGAGCGACATAATTCATAATGTCAGTGATACAGTACACTAATGGCTTGATCACTTTAAGTTGTGTAGCAAGTTCCCTTCATCATATTATGTCTTCTACCACATTTATCAAGGGGAGTGTTCCAAATGGTGTATTTGACATGGTTATTATATACATACATTTAATTTTTTTATTTCACAGTTTGCTAACATTTTTAGGTTTCATCATACTACCTTGTTTGTATGTGGGATAAGTTCTAAAACTATTAACTGCTGCCCAAATTACATCATAGCACTACACTACAAAGAACAAACTAAAATGTTATAGGTAGTCACAGGATATTCTCATCAACTGAACATCTACTGTACACCTGTATTTTGAATGGTAGTACAACTAAAATACACATAAAACTAAAATATTATGCTAATTTTTATTTTATATTTTATATAATACAACTAAAATATTATCATCACCATCATGACATGTGGAACTCCTCCACAGTGTCACACAAGACCAAGAAGTTAGTTACTATAACAGTATAGTCAGTTTTAAGAAATGAAATGACCATCATGGTCCACACAACATTTAAGAGAAAAAGTATTTATTAAACAAGTTTAATTACGGAAATAACAAAGGTATTTTTTATGTCATATCAATGTGAAAAATATCATTTTTTTCTGCAGACTGTCTGAAATTTGGACTAAAATTAGTGCAAGCTATTGACATTCAATCTTGGAGACTAAATCAGTAAGTTGAGTTCAAAATTTATTCTTAATGAAGTTGACTTTATAAAATGCTGTTAGCTTGTTACTTTGCCCTGCTGTTTTCGAATTGACATGCACAAAGATAATGAGGGGAGTACATTTTTAAAATTAACCTACTCAGTAGTGCAAGATGCTGTGTTCTCATGGTCTGCACAAAATGGGTCAGCAGTCCGCCATTTGGTATGTACATATACTATAACATGTAATAAGTACTATAATCAGGGAGTTCACATTCAATTAAGTTATTTAATGTTCTCCGAATTATAAATTTCACCTGTAATGTACAATTGCAAAAAACAAGCAGAGGCAAACTTCTGTAGTTAAAGTACTATTATCTACAATAGGCACTATTCCAGTTTAGGACTATTTGCCACTGTCTTTTTATCTGAAATATGTGCAATCTGAGTTATTTTAACTCTAATTATTATTAATTTAACTTCCACTTGAACCTTTGTCTATAATAAATAATTAGAATATACTGGTATCCCAAGTCCCTTGATTGTCAAATTCTGGCTGTATTACCCAGTATAGCAATGGGCAATAGTTGAAAAAAAAAAAACGAACAGAATCAAAAATTGTGCTTTTGCACATTTATTTATTAATTTAATAGCAATGATTACACAAATAATAATCAACAAGCCACTAACTTAACTCACACTGCTATTAAGGTACTATTTCAGATGAAGCATCAACCTAGCTAATTTCTGCTTGGGCATGAGCCCCCTTGACTGCCAACAACTTTAATTATTTTACTTTTTTATCTTTTATTGTGTTGCAACGTAAAATAATAAAATTATAACAATTCACCAATTATTTATTTCATTAGTTTAGTGTTTCTGTTTTGGTAAATGAACAAATGAACCTCCTGGCTCACGCACAACCCTCAGATCGAGGTAATATTTTTCTAAACTCGACCTTTTTTGGTATAACACTCGCACTTTACAAACTTTTATACCTCACAAAATTTCAGAGCCATTAATACATTAAAAATCTAGAGAATAAATAAATTGTGCGGTGGAAATCGCCAAAACAATACATACAATTTCAATAAAACACGTCATAGCATAGCTACTAACTTCTTATTACTTTCAGTTTCCAAACAGGCTATGTTGATAAAAACTCTACTTACCTAGGTCGTCCATATTATCTCAAGTTTCCAGGATCACAGCACAACTGTCTACACTAGTCACTTTCTACTACTTGGATAAAATTTATAATATATAAAATTTATATATAAGCGAACTGTAAGCCTCGGGTTGATAATTTCTCATAATATTGCTAAAAACAAAAAATAAAAACACAACAATTTAAAAGCAGCAATTATTTGTCAAAACTCAAATGTCAATATTGAATTTGACAAATGTGAATAGCAAATATTTATTAATGTCAATAGTGAATTTGACAATACATATTGGTGAACTGAGGGCGCAGGTACCTATAGGCTCTTTTCTATTAAATTCTTCATATTGTGGTTTCTATCGAAAGGACACAGCTACATTTTGTCACAAAATAAAAAAAATACATACATAACTATTTTATTTCATAATAATAACCCTTCGCGTTCCGGGTACACTAAACCTTGAATATCGGACGATTTAGGCGCGAGAATTTTTTTCGTGCGAAAGAGAATCTATGTGTATACGTGTAGCAAAATAATATGTATAGTAAGGGTGATTTCAGTAAATTTATCTGAAATCTATTGAAACAATCTGTTTTTTTTTTTTTAAAGGAGGACAAACGAGCGTACGGGTCACCTGGTGTTAAGTTATCACGGGTGTGATTGTGGCTCTTGGCTTTTTCCGTAGCCCAAATCCTGCAGTTGTGCTTGTTGACATACCCATTTAATAGGAAATGGGTTTCATCGCTCATTACCAAATTGTGAATAGAGTCCGGAAACCTCCGCTTTTTCACGAAAACGAATGGCATATTCAAGCCGTTGCTCGTAGTCTGTCGTCTTCAATTCTTGCACAAGTTGAACTTTATATAGGAATAAGTCTAATGTACTCAAAATTCCATAATAATAACAGTTAATAGATAACCCAAGTTGGGTCGAATGCCTCCTTGTTGATGGACTATGCTGCACGCTCACCCGTACATGTTCAACATTTTGACCAGTGGGCACGGTAGGTGTTCTTCCGGCACCAGGAAGGGTTCTTACAGACCCATGTTGACGAAAATTTCCAATCAAATGGTTTATTACTGACGCTGTGGGTGCAGTGCGCACATAGAAATGACGACGATATGCACGCTGTGTCAACACAATAAACTGTTGGTTTGAAAAATAAAATTCAATTATTTTTGTTAGTTGTTCGATCGTGTAATGATTCATTATTAAATCTCCAAGTCTTCACAAAATGCTGACAAAATCAAAGAAAGAATAATTATTTATTCTTATAATTATTTAAAAAGTTATAAAGAATTCAAACCATATATAACAGTCCTAAATCTGACGTTCTCGTGTAACGCTCCTAAATCTGACGCTTAGCTCGAATAGACAGTCCGCGCAGCGAGTGGCCCTAACGTCCGTATAAAAGCTTCGCATAAAAAAAAACAAAAGTGAATTCGATTACAAATTACAATAATGGCTGCAGCGGCACATCAGTAATTATCGCAACAAGATTTCCTTCTCAAAACTATAAAAACGTACATACATTTTTATAGTTACACAAAAGATCTGTGATTTGTCATTCATCATTGTATTTTGATGCCAAATGCTAATTGAGTTGAATACAACGTCAAGTGTTTTTTTGGAATAAGAAATGTCACAGCTGAACCTTGTTAGCAAAGAGTATGAAAAGCGCGGGAAACATCTAAATTGGCGGACGCGTTTTTTCTTGATATTTTTATTTATAATTAAAAAAGTGGATCAGTGAAGGTTTTTACGATATAAAAGTATTTATTTAATAGTTATAACATATTTATTTTATTATTTTATTTATATAGTGTACTTTTTGGAATCCGGTAAGAGTTTCTTTTAATTATTATGGGGGTTGATCTCTCGGACGAGCCTGGCGGTCCAGGGCCTGGCCCTGGACCGCCTGTAGGATGTAATGTCGTGGTCGACGATTCGTCGACTGAAGATGGACTGGTTCCTCTCTCAGAGAGAGGACGATCGAAACCAACAAAAAAACACTCTAAATCAGGGAAAACTAAAGCTGGAAAATTGTCTTCTCTAACTAACGAAGGTTCTAACGAGCAAACAATGTTACCGCCCAGAATTCGCGTCTCACCAGTTAATGCTTCTGCTGCTGCACAGCCCACTGGTTCGGGTCGCTCACAACCACAAATAATTAGAAAATATGTTCGCACAGATACAGGCCCTTTCACGGTGCATGTACAAAGATTAACAACATCCCCTGATGATCCCATTACGTTGCACACAATACAGTTTGAAAAAGATTAAAAAAAATATAATATTAAAAATATTGTTAATGGCAGCTTGAAGCGTATCGGCAGGAACAGAGTGTCCTTGTCTTTTACAAACTATGAGGATGCCTATTTGTTTACAGAGAACTCTGCAATAACTAGTCACTGCTATAAAATATTCATACCAAGTTTCACTGTTACTAGAGTTGGTATAGTGAAAGGTGTGCCCCAAGATTGGTCAGAGGAGGATATCCAGGAAAACATTACTGTGCCTATAGAATGTGGAAAAATATTTAAAGTGAGGCGAATTAAAAGAATGTTACTGATGGTACTACCTTATTTTTTAATACTAACATGGTTGTATTAACCTTTGATGGTCAAATTTTACCTAAAAGGGTTTACATGTGCTATACATCTCTTCCTGTTGAATTATACATTCTTCCAACCATCCAGTGCTATAATTTCTGCAAATTTGGTCACACTAAAATACAATGCAGGTCAAAGTCACATTGCTTTAAATGTGGGGATGAACACCCCTCAGACACTTGTGCTATTGTCTATGAAAATGCTCACTGTCTCCACTGCACTGGTCGTCACTTTGCCGCTAGTAAGCTATGTCCAGAATTCGTTAGACAACAAAAAATTAAAGTTTCAATGTCCCAGAGTTGCATATCATATGCAGAGGCAGCCAAAATCCATCCTCCATCTTCAAAACCTTATAATGATGTAGTAGCTTCTTCCCCTCCCCAATCTGGAAATAAAAATCATCCTTCTCCAAATTTTAGTTCACATGTACCTCCTACACCAAACAGTGGGCATAAAAAAACTGTGTTTATTCAATGTCGTGTTCCTCCTAAACAATTTTATTTTTATTTTTATTTTATTTTACAATTTTAGGGAAACTTACAGCTAAAAAACTCTCAATATTATATAATTAACATGATGAAGGCCAATTATCAGCTTCCACATTCAGGTATCACTACATCTCCACACTCCAATGCTCAAGAAACTCAAGGCAAGAAATTAAGAAACTACATTAAAATCAAAATCACTCAAAGTACCGACCACATAGGGCTCTCTTCATTCTAGCAACACTAGTGCAGAATAAATCCAAATCAACCTCCCGGCATGCCACATTGAAAGAACGACATGCTCGCAATAGGTATGAATTTTGTCTATATATAGTTCTTGCTATAGGGACGCACAATAAATTTGGCCTGCGCAGAAACAATGATGGTGCGTATAGGCCCACCTTAGATACCAGTTCTGGCAACTCAGTTGCACCATTAAATAAAGACATTAGAAACGCTATGTCCGATATTTTTCTACGCTCAGCTAGAGGCAAAATATGAAATTTTTTGCAGTGTGTATGATAGTCAGGCAGATAACAGTTAGATTTAAATTGAATGTACCTTAAAAATTTTCTTTGTATACTTTCAAGGCGGTCTATATAAATGTTGTATATTGGGTTCCATACCTGTGAGGCATATTCGAGGTGACTACGAACGAAAGAGCAATATAATATTTTAATAGTTTTAATTTCCTGAAAGTCGGAAGAGATTCTTATAATGAAACCTAACGCTTTCGTGGCTTTATTAATGATGCTCTCAATATGCAGATCAAAGAGAAGTTTGCTGTCAAATATAACTCCAAGATCTTTGACAGATCCAACTCTAACTAAAATAGAATCTTGAAGTTTATAGGGAAAGGCAATAGGGTGGGGTTTGCGAGTAAATGTACAAATGTAACACTTAGATACATTTAAGTCAAGCTCGTTCAGAAAACAATAATTTTGAAAGCGGTCCATATCTTCTTGTAAAGAGAGTGCATCAGCGACAGAGTTAATCTGTTTTCATGATTTTCATGTCGTCTGCATACAGTAAAATTTTGGACGACTGAAAACACTGCGTGATGTCGTTGACAAAGATATTAAAGAGAAGTGGGCCCAAAAGCGATCCTTGCGGCACTCCTGAAGGTATATATCTCGTTCTAGATGAGTATCCATTCAATACCACAGTCTGACATCGATTCTCTACGTACGATGAGAACCATCTGAAGAGATTACCCCGTATACCAATGGAAGATAACTTACTTAAAAGTATGTTGTGGTTAATTTTGTCGAAACATTTGCTGTAGTCTGTAATTTGGAGGATATGACGGTACCATGCATGAATCACTTAATAATGAATACAATAATCTTAATTCCCAAATACCTGATGGTTGTGTGTTGAAACAGAGATCAAATATTATATATAATATGATTAAAAATAAAACTAACTCTAATGTAGGAAGTATCGATGAAATTAAATATGAAAATAAAATTATAAATAATCCAACTCAGATTGCTACTATTTTTAATAATTATTTTATAAATACAGTCACACAAAGTCAAAGTCAAAATGTAAAAAATAAAAAACCTACATATAAATTAAAACATAACAATTCAAATATTTTCTTAATGCCAACTGATGAAATGGAGATAATAACCGTTATTAAGTCACTTAATAATTCAAATTCCACGGGCTGCGATGAAATAGCAACAAAGGTAATAAAGGAATGTGCAAAGGAACTAGCTCCAGTCCTAGCCTACTTAATAAATCTATCTTTTGAAGAAGGTACTTTCCCATCAAATTTAAAAAAGGCAAAAGTAACACCTTTACTCAAAGCGGGTGATAAAAAGGATATTAACAACTATCGACCAATCACACTCATTCCTGTTATCTCAAAAATTTTTGAAAAGATACTGCACAAGCGATTAACATCTTTTTTAACTAAACATAATATCATTTTGGAGGAACAAAATGGTTTCCAAAAAGGAAAATCAACAACTTTAGCGTGTTTTTCGCTAATAAAAGAAATATCGGAATGCATGGATACAAAAATTCCAGTAACATCAGTATTTTTTGATATGAGCAAAGCTTTTGACAATGTTTGTCATGAAAAACTATTAGATAAATCGCTCAATATGGTATTCGAGGTCTAGCAAATGACTGGCTTAAAAGTTATCTTTCAAACCGTACTCAATACGTTGAAATTGCTAAATTAAATAATAAACAAGAAGTAATACATTATCGATCAGAACTTAGACTTAAAACAAAAGGTGTACCACAAGGAAGTATATTGGGTCCACTTCTATTCATAATCTACATAAACGACTTACCTAGCATTACTACTAATAACTGTACTCTTTTTGCTGATGACATCTCTATTGTAATTAAATGTAACAATGAATTGACATATGATATAGAAATTAATAAAACAATAAAGGACACAATTGAATGGCTTACTGAAAATAACCTGACTGTAAATATAAAAAAAACAATGTATATGCAGTATTATAATAAGCATGGGAAAGGAAAAGATATTAATGTTAATTATCATAATGAGAATATTAAAGAAGCACAACTTGTCAATTTTCTTGGTATTTCTTTAGACAGCAACTTGTCCTTCAAGTCACATGTTGACAAAATTAGCAAAAAAATTAACCAACATGTATTTGTCCTCAAACGCGTATCAAAAACAATAGGTGAAAAAACAGCGCTAATGGCATATCATGCATTCGTGGTTTCAGCTTTAAGATATGGATTGGTCATATGGGGCAACTCGGTGAGCATAGGACATTTATTTATTGGACAGAAGAAGTGTATCAGGGCGGTTTGTGGAGCCGGCCCCCTAGATTCTTGTCGACCGCTATTTAAAAAATTGAAAATTCTATCGCTGCCATGCCTATACATTTATGAAATAAGCCTATTTGTTCAAAAACATATGTGTGATTTCTATACAAAAAAAAGCCAGAAGGTTTTAAATACAAGGTATCCAAATAAACTCATAATGCCCTTCTGTAGAACTGCATCTTTTAGTAGAAATTGTTTCAGCATGTCTGTGAAAATATATAATAAATTGCCCAATGAATTGAAAGATTTACCGTTCAAAGTTTTTAAAAGAAGACTGCATCAGTGGTTAACGAATAAGTGCTTCTATAGTTTAAATGAATTTTTCAATACAAAATGAATTAGTCTATTTGATAATAATATATGTAAATTAATATACTTTTATGACATTGAATTTGTTAATATTATACATAGGTACTAAATGAATTATTAAGTTATTTACGTCTCATATTATAATATTATATAAGTATTAAAATTTCATTTTATAAATATTATTAATATCATTGAGAAATCCAACATGTTTCAATATAACAGTACGATTAGTGTTTAGACAATTTTGTAACATATTTTGCATGTCAATTGACGAAACATATTGGATTATCCATTATATTGTTAACACCTTAAGTACAATGTTTCCTGCAAATAAATTTCATTTCATTTCATTTCAATTCCACAACAATAAATTGCAGAATTAATTTTGGAACTTATTAAATTACTTTCTAATTCTAATAATTCATTCTCTAGTGATAACTCTTTACCGTCCAACGCTGCCAATTCATTATTGATATCTTTAAACCAAATCTTTAATTATGGACCACAAAATCCTTCAGTGGAACTGCAGGAGTGTAATAAGCAAAAAAAAACTGAAATTATTTACTTACTAAATAAATATAAACGTATGGCTATGTGTCTCTCTGAGATATGGTTAAAACCAGAGTTTTCTTTTAGGATTTCTGGTTTTGTTACTGTGAGAAATGATAGACTTGATGGGTATGGCGGAGTGGCCATACTTATTAGTACAGCTTTCTCATATAACTTTTTTTCACTCCCTCCTCTCAGTGATGGCATTAATGCCATCGCTGTGATTGTAAATAAAATTTGTATAATATCTGTGAATATACCTCACCCTTCTTCTGTTTTATATAATGAGTTTAGTCAATTACTTGCTACCTTACCTGGCCCATTTTTAGTACTTGGTGATTTCAACTGTCAAAATCAATCATGGGGCAGTTCTAACACTAATTATTATGGTGAATTGATGACAGATATTTTAGACTCTCATAATGTATGTATATAATGAACAATGGAACTCCAACTCGACGTACTGGTCCCCATGAAAGCCTCAGTGCTCCTGACTTGTCACTTTGCTCTCCAAGGCCTCAGTGCTATCCTGGAGTGTACTTGACAATTCTTATGGCAGTGATCATATACCGGTTGTTCTTACTTTACCTATATCTTGTCCACCTTCTAATGTAAATCACATTTCTAAATTAAAACAAACTGCCAGATAACTGGAGTTCATATAAAAATTATGTTGAACAAAAACTATCTAACCTTCCTATTGTTAGTGGTGGTAATGAAACAAATGTGCAGATGAGTTAACCAAAATATTAATTGATGCTGCTAACACTTTATTTCCATTACGAGGTAATACATAAGGTAAAATTCCATTTCCTCCTTGGTGGGATCATGAGTGCACTACAGCTATCAATCAGCGGAAGGAGGCTGAGAAAAAATATTGTTCCATGATGACTGCAGAGAATTTTGTAATTTATAACCAAATAGCTAATTCCACTCGCAAGCTCCTCAAACACAAGAAATTTGAGGGTTGGCGGAAATTTTGTGAGTCTTTAAATCCAGATGTTTGCCCATCAGTTGTTTGGAAAAATATAAGAAGATTTAAATCAGCTTTCTATTCACACTCATCTTCTACATTATCTATTGAACTAGCCGACAATTTTATGGACAAGCTGGCTCCTTCATCTGCTCCCGGCATTAAAAATTCCCCGTGTTGTATTCCTTTCTCTGTACCTTGTAGTTATACAGACCTTAATGCTCCCTTTTCTTTTTCTGAACTAAAAGGGTTGCTGTCTTATGTAAAAGACTCATCGCCAGGTGAAGATGGCATCACATACTCTTTCTTGATAAACTGTAGTGACACTTCCTTGAATTATTATTTGAGTATTATTAATGCTATTATGGAGACTGGTAATATTCCTTCTTCTTGGAAAACCCAAACCATAATTCCCATATTAAAACCAAACAAACCAGCTTCGAATATTTCATCTTTTCGTCCAATAGCGCTATCGTCTGTCCTTGCCAAAATATCTGAGCATCTTGCAGGGGTGGGACAGTCGCCTTATAGTGACGTTTTCAGAAAACTGTAGTGCCATCTGATAGTTGGCCCCAAAATTAAAGCTTTGTCAGCTGTCACTCGCTTTGAAACCTGCCCACTAGTCATAAAATGGCGGCTACTTCTAGCGTTCACACTTTGCGCATGTATGTAGCTCTCGTGTTCCATTTTCATATTTTTGGTATTGAAATCGAAGTGTAAGTGCGTCGAGTCAAGCCTTGTGTTCCTCCGCCTTGCTATTGCGAATTCACTCTAAAAATTTTGTTGTGCTTTCGGTTGTGCGCTCCGTGGTAAGTAAATTATTCTGTTAAATCTTAACAGTATAGTTTATTGACTAATCTTGTGATAAATAAAGTATCATATAAGGTTTGTTCTACTACCGGTCCGTAGATTGAATTTGCAATCATGGTTAAAACTATTATAAACATACCGGTTTTCTGTATCTTGCCCCAAAGATTAAACTCCAATCCCTCAAATCACCTTATGTCAGACTTCAGACTCCCCCTGACTTATATGGTTTAATAATAATTGACAGCTGTGCTGGCTTCTGACACCATTTTTATCAAGAGAAAAGTCAATATATGAGTCCAAAATCTAATACTAGCCCAATGGTCAACACTAGGTTATCACAATTTATCTGATGGCTTTGATTTGATTTTTGGTTTTATTTTTATTTTTCTCCATTATCGTCTGATTGAAATTGACGATTGAAATGATTTGAAAAGTATAGTTAAAATTAAAGTATTATTTCCAATTTCAGATGCATCTCAACAATTTACTTCAGCAAGGTGCTTGATGCTTTAACATAATTATTGTTTTATATAGACTTTAAGAATCCCTTTTCATATTGTCCATTTATTTAATACCATATAATACATATATTATACTATACAATTTGTAAATTAAACATTCTTTCACAGATCTAATGGCTCCACAGTGCACAAAGATCAAGCAGAACTATCGCGCTTGCGAAAGAAAAGGACAATCTTTCAAAGCAAGGTTAAAAGGTGGTGCAGATCGATCAATCGAATTTTGTCCGTAAAATTAACATATGTGGGTGAAGACGAAACAAAAACAGCTGCCCAAGAATATTATCATAAACATTATAAAAATAAAAAATAATATGCAAACATTGCTTTTTATTTCTCCCACCCAATAACTTCAATTACTCATACCAACACTACTAAATCCTATCCTTTATGTTCTTTGTTGTGGCAAAATTAAATAACTAACTCTACTCGCAATTTCAACATGGTAAAAAATTGCAATACCTACATTAAAAAGTAGAGTAAGAGCGTGTCCACACGGCGCGTTGCGTTGCGTTGCGTCGTCGCAACGCAAATATTTTGACGCATAGCCGGCCACACGGGCGCTGCAGCGTTACTATGACGCAGTCAACGTTCCGTCGGCGCAGCGGCGACGCACAGTTGCGGCAAGTATTTTGAAAAAAATTCGCAGTCAGTCTATAGCAAATCATGGATCGGAAAAGACGTCTAGCATTGCTCCTATTACTACGTCACCGCCGAAATCGACGCAAGATCACAAGACGGTACTGGATCAGTCCTTTCATTTCATTAAGAAATCGTGATGGACAGTTTTTTTTTTAGAATATCGGGAGTTGCTATTAGACGAAAAGAAGTTTTATAATTTTTTTAGAATGAGTGTATCCAGCTTCGAATGTTTATTGAAGTCCTTAGAACCACACATACGAAAAAACTATACTAATATGAGGAATCCAGTGGAACCAGTAGAAATGCTGGGAATCACTTTAAGGTAACTATATAAATATATTTAAGTAATAAAAATATAACAGTTTTTTTGGTTTGTTTAATTAGTAATCAACTCACAAATAATCAGCAATTGTCATAATTTTAAATTTAGACATTATTTAAGAGAGTAATCAACTCACAAATAATCAGCAATTGTCATAATTTTAAATTTAGACATTATTTAAGAGAGATATCATCCAGTAATTACAAATTAGAAAAATCGTATTCAGTTTCTTCACTTGCTTGAGATGTTTCTGGAGATGTAATTGAATTATTAAAATCAGAAATGTATGTACTTTGAAAATTTGCTGTTTGATACCCATATGGTGGTTGGTGAGACGTTGATGGGCCACTCACATATGATGATGTTTGTCCATACCGCATTTCATCTATAATTTGTATAACTTTACTTTGGAAACGGAGAGTTTCTCGGTCGGAAAATTCTTGAATAGATGGCAATATAGCTCTGAAAAAGGACATATGGCGATTTTCCGGCTCCTTGAGAAGTTTTAGTCCTTCTCTTTCAAACTCATCCATTTGCATTGCCCTTTTGCGCGCGACTGGAACATAGCGCGGAGTGTTGTCTGTGGTAATGTCATCATTTGTAGACGTAGATTCATTGTTGATTTCTCTAGGCGAGTCTAAGCTAGATTCGGTGGCATTTTGTTCCACTTTTCTCAAAAAAAGGAGTTGATTGTATAAATGATACTTCTTCAGTTTCGTAGCGCCCGAGCCCGATTTTGATGCTTCTTTTAATTTTTTTTAATAACTGAAGTAATTATCTTTTACACTTCTCCATTTTTTTATTAAATCATTACCTGCAAAACCAATAGTAAACATGATTTAATAATTTATACATAGTGAATTTCTCGATAAAATTTAATGACATATTCAGATATCGTTAACAAACACTATGTGACCGACTCTGGAATCGTGAAAATATAACAGCTGTTACATACAAAAAGCAATACCTACTGAATCAAAATGTATGCAACAGCTGCTATTTTTTTCGCGATTCTAGAATTAATTGGTTACATAGAGAAAGTTATTTGCTATCGATGTCTGAATATGTCAGTATTTTTTTTCGGGTATCTATCTATCTCATAAATGCATATTATAATAATTATTTTCTTTTCAGATACCTAGGAAGTGGAAATTCAATAACTTATTTACATTTCAAATTCAAACGGGGAAAATCTACTATTGCATATATAATACAAAGAGTTTGTCGTGCTATATGGACCAATCTTCTTCGAGACAACATCCCTGAACTGACAACTGAAAGTTTCCAAACAATAGCGAGGGGTTTTGATGTAAAGGCAAATTTTCCTCAATGTGTTGGTGCCATCGACGGCAAACATATCCGCGTGTGTAATCCTGCAAATAGTGGCTCACTTTTTTTTAATTATAAAGCCTTTTTTTCGATTGTGTTGCTAGCTATTGTGGATTCAAATTACAAATTCGTATTTGTCGACATCGGTGCATACGGAAAAGAATGCGATTCAACCATATTACAAAATTCTAAACTGTACGAGCTAATGATTAACAACAACTTACCACTACCTCAACCCCAGCCACTCTCTGGTAGCAATATACCAACCCCGTATGTATTTGTGGGTGACGAAGCTTTTGGACTGAGCAAACATATTATGCGTCCATATGGCGGTCAAAATCTCGACTTACAACAAAAGGTTTTCAATTACCGTCTAAGCAGAGCCAGAAGATATGTCGAATGCGCTTTTGGGATTATGGCTAACAAATGGCGCATTTTTCACAGACCGATAGACGTGTCCTATGACTTCGCTACTGACATTATAAAAGCATGTTGTGTATTACACAATTTTGTCGCTGATCGAGATGGTTTTAGACAAAGAGATAAATTTGCTATAAGTGTTGATGAATTTCTCCCAATACAACCCGTACATGAAGAACAGACAGCACCGAATGTCATAAGACAGCAATATGCGACCTATTTTATGACTAGAGGAACTCTGCCTTGGCAGCTAAATAAGGTATAATTGTATTATGAGGGTTTTCAAGATTTTCTTGCACCGCCAATTCCGCGATCAGTAAAAAAATAATATTTTATACCTACTCAGCGTAGTCTAGGTTAGTTTTGAGCTAAGTAATAAAATAGTACTCACGCTAATCTAAATTCCCTAAGTTTTAAAATTTTAGAGTGTCGAGATATTAATTTTGTACTGATCGCGGAATTGGCGGTGCAAGAAAATCTTGAAAGCCCTCTTAAATAAAAAAAAAAAATAAATATCTGTACTGTGAACTCACCAACTTTATTTTTTCGTTCAGCTGTGAAATTCTCGTAATCAGGAAATAAAACTTTTGATATGTCTTCCCAGGCTTTTGTTTTTAAATTTTTATTTTTAAAATCTACGTTTGACTTGTCCCATATAATTTCCCTTTCCTGTATCAATGTAATCAAGTAATCTATGTCAATTTCTTCAATGGTATTCATTTTACCCTGCAAATAAAACTAATTACCCTGCAAATAAAACTAAATACAAAAACGTAAACGTAAAACGAAATGAGCTTCCGTGTATCCTCTCTGTCAACGCACAAGCAACTGAGCGCTGACGCTCCGACGTCGCACGAGTACACCCCCTCCCGCTTCGTCTCGGGGGCTGCTGTCCGTCATGTGTGCGTTGCGACGACGCAGCGCGCCGTGTGAACACCTTGGTTATTTGTATGTAAAACAACGCAGTGGTAGCGCTGCGTCGACGCAACGCGCCGTGTGGACTGGCTCTTAGTCATAGTAATTTGCGTCACAACATTAAAAATGAATTTCATAATTTCGAGCTAATATATTATAGTTATTTTCGGGGCTAATATTCAGATGGCGCTAGTTTTCAAATAGACAGCTCATAATGCGTAGAGAGGGCTCTCTTTTCCCTATATATTATTATACTCTTTGGCATCTTGTTAAAAATAGGTTAGAATTTTTTATTGAAAATAATAACATTTTGACAGCCAATCAGCTGGGACTTAGAAAGGGCCGGAACGCCATAGACAATATAAGTATTTTTGTGTCGGATATTCGATTAGCTGTATCAAATAATGAGTCGGTTCTTGCGGCCTTTCTTGATATCAGCTCAGCTTGATGGTACTCAACTATCAAGGCTTGTATGGAGAGGCCTGACCCAGGGGTCGGTCCTAAGTCCTTTGCTGTACAATGTACCTATGATTTAGAAACATCCTTAAATTCAGATATATATGTTTTGCAATATGCTGATGATCTTCTTTTTGCTAGTAATCGCTTAACTACTACTCTTAGTAAGCTAAATGACTGGTTGGATGTCAATGGCTTAGAATTGTTAGTCAGTAAAAGCACTGTGGTTCTATTTTCTAGACGGAGAATCATTCCCGATTTCAATGTACTTTATAGGAATTATCCTATACCCGTAAAATCTGAATCAAAATTCCTAGGAGTTATTTTAGATTCCAAACTTACTGGAGTACCTCACTGTGATTATATTGTTACTAAATGTGAAAGAAACTTAAATATGATCAGTTGTCTAACCGGTGTCTGGTGGGGTGCCCATTCTTTTACCTTGCGTCTTATTTACAACGCCCTTATTCGTAGCTTACTAGATTATGCCACTTTCATTTTAGAGCCATGTAGTGCAGTTGCTCTTAGCAAATTAGATTGTTTGCAGGCTAAAGCTTTAAGGAACATCCTTGGAGCTATGAAATCAAGCCCTATCAACGCTATGCAAATAGAGTGTGTTGAGCCACCTTTGTACTTAAGACGTCAATTTTTATCTGATAGGTATTTATTTAAAACAATGCAGTTTTCTCATCATCCTTTACGTGATAAACTTCAGCTCCTTTTAGAATTTATAGATACTTGTTCATACTGGTCCGATAAATCTCCCCCGTGCCTTGTCAATAGCTATCAAACATTTTGCTCCATATAAGCGCCGATGTTTAGCACATATTGTTACCCTACTTTTGATACTAAATATAAGGCACTAATAATCTCTCCGGATTTTAGGATCAATCCAGATATTCCAAGAAATCAATTGGAAGCTCCTCAATATGTAAACATATTAAAAGAAAATGAGTTTACGGACTTTCATTATATATGTAGTGATGCTTCTAAGCACTCACCGGATGGCATAGTTGGGGTTGGAGTTTTCCATTTTTAATATAATATTGTCCATAAAACAAAACTTCCACCTGAATCATCTGTATTTACTGGAGAATGTCTTGGTCTGTTTAAATCTATTGAATATATACTTCTTGGTAAACTTAAGAAATCCATTATATTTACAGACTGTATGAGTGCCTTACAAGCTCTATCTAGGTTTCCATTCAAGTCTGCCCCAATTAACCATGTTATTTTAAAAATTCGAAACCTGCTAGTGAAATGTAATGAAAAAGGCTATGAAGTGGTGTTTTCCTGGGTACCAGCTTACTCTGGCATTTTTGGAAACGAACGATCTGACCAGCTTGCCAACGAAGCTATTTCATGTGGAGATATGGCAGATTATTATAACAATGCCCATGATATGTGTACATTTCCAAAACATTCCCTTCAGGAATCTTGGAGAGTGGCATGGTTGATCTCTAGCAAGTTAAAGGGTAGAACATTTGCTAGAATTAAAAACTGTATTCCGTCAAAGCCATGGTTCTCAGGTTTGGTGTTGAGCAGGAGAGTGACGTGTATCTTGACGCGTATGCGTTTGGGCCACGTTTGCTCTCCTGTTCAACTGGCGAAATTTGAAATTGTGAATAGTGATCTGTGTGAATGTGGTGAGTTTTGGTGACCTGAACCATATATTTTTATCATGCCCAAAATATAACCGGGAATCGTTATACCCGGGTCTTATTCTGTGTCATATCCCACTTCCTACTTCTGTTGACATCCTCTTATCCTCTGATAAACCTTGTGTATATAAACTTCTTTCCTCATTTATCCTATTAAATTATATTAAACTCTAAATAAGTAGTATAAGTAATAAGTATTCCATTATATATTATTTTCTATCCTTTCCTGATCCTATCAAAAATTTCGTTAGTTATTTTCTATTTTTTTTAAGTAAATAAGTTTCCTCCGTTTTAAAAAGAAATAAAGAAAAACTTGACAATGGCTCAATCGCTTAACGCGCAGAGCCACATAAACCACGAAGAAGAAGAAGAACAAAGAGTATAATAATATATAGGGAACTCAATAGGGAATACGCAATGCTTGACGTTGAAACTTGAAAGTAACATCTAAAATTGACTAAATAAATTCAGAGTTTGATACGAAGTAGGTATTGATTATTTTATTTCAGTAGAATTACCGCCCTCGGTACCTTAATAAACAATGAGTGGCACAGGAGAACAATTAACATTAGCACGGGACATAAAAAGAGCAATAGAGTTGCTAGAAAAATTGCAGCAGACTGGTGAAGTTCCAGCTACCAAATTAGCTGCTCTACAGAAGGTTCTTCAAAGTGATTTCCTTAACGCTGTGAGAGAAGTATACGAACATGTGTATGAAACAGTTGATATTCAAGGATCTGCAGATATTCGCGCATCAGCCACTGCCAAAGCAACAGTTGCTGCATTTGCGGCAGCAGAGGGTCACGCTCATCCCCGTGTTGTTGAACTACCAAAAACAGAGGAAGGTCTTGGGTTTAATGTAATGGGTGGTAAAGAACAAAATTCTCCAATCTATATATCAAGAATTATTCCTGGAGGTGTTGCAGATCGACATGGAGGCTTAAAACGAGGTGATCAATTACTGTCAGTAAATGGTGTGTCAGTTGAGGGTGAAAATCATGAGAAAGCTGTAGAACTACTGAAACAAGCTGTTGGCTCAGTAAAACTTGTTGTTAGATACACACCAAAGGTTCTAGAGGAAATGGAGATGAGATTTGATAAGCAAAGAACTACCAGACGTCGTACAAACTTTAATTAGATTTATCATAAACATTGTGTATTCATCATGACATTGTAGCAGTATTAAGTTTTAACTTTATTTTGAATTATTTAATATTGTTAAATTATTATTAATTAGTAGTAATTATTATTATTCTTAAAGGAGCTGTTATAGGAGAGGTTGGTAGAGTGCCTGTCAATATTAGAAATCTTCGATTGAAATGGTTATACTTATAATTATATTTCATTTATACTATTGTTTATGTGGTAGACTATGAAATAAAAGACATACCTAGAGACTTGAAATACTTTAATTGTCATTTTAACTATATACATAATGAGTTTCAAGATTCACTACCAACTTTCAAATGAACCAAAGCCTGATTTGGTATCTTTTTTAACTTTTTTAGCTGGCACCTCTTTGTTGGTAGTTTTATTATTTGTTAGCTCTTGTAAATTAAGATACTTTCCGACACCATCCCTAAACACTTTTAATGGCTGATTGTTTGCTTTCTTGGGTTTAACACCTTTACTTTCTGCCTCTGCTTGCTTTTTTAACTCTTCAGCTCTTTCAGCTAATAACTGAAAAATTAAGAAATTACAATTTAATGCTTAACAAATTTCCTCAATTTAAATGTGGTTTTTTTATGAGAAAATCATTTACATTGCAGTGCTTATTAGTATTGTTAATAGAGCCCAATACTCTGAGCTAGTTAAAAATTCCACTTCTCACTGTGTCCCACTGAGAAGTGAAATTTGTGACATATAAGGTATGTTAGGTATTATAACCCCAGTAATTTCAAACCAAAACACAATGCTTACACATTAGAAAAATTCACCACTGTGGTACCCACCTAGCCAGCATCCAGTGTTTGTCTTAACATAAAAATTAGCATCAAAAAATCATAATCAAACCTGCTCCTCAGCCTCTGCAAATGGATCAACAAATACTTGGGCCGCTTCAATAATGATGTCATGTACTGGCCTATCCTTGTTATCTACTTCAATTTGCTCCATCAAGTTGAGTGTATCCATGCCACCAACCAGTTTCCCAAATATTGTATGCTTGCCATCCAGTTGTTTGCAAGAGCGGAATGTAATAAAACTAAAAAGAAATAAATTATCATAAAAGTATAGTTAAGTGATAATTTTCTTTTAAGTAGGCCAAATATTTCGAATTCAAAAGTTACAGTCACCTACTATCTCATACTTTCACTATTAACCCTCTGAAGTATGAAAAATATATTTAATTTAATATAAACACAAATCTTACAACTGAGATCCATTAGTGTTGGGCCCTGAATTTGCCATAGATAGGATTCCTCTGCCTGTATGATGCAAATTAGGTTTTATTTCATCTTCAAAGGGCTTTTTCCAAATTGATTCACCACCAAGCCCCGAACCAGTTGGATCACCTCCTTGAATCTATTTAAATTAATATTATTATTATAACTCTCGGATTATAAGATTTTTTATTAATATTTTATTTAATACACTTACCATAAAGTTTTTGATAGATCTGTGGAATTTTGTACCATTATAGTATCCGTCATTGCTGTGTTTAATGAAATTATGACATGTTTTTGGTACAACATCACAATATAACTCAAAATTCAGCTGACCGAAGTTAGTCACTAATCTAACATACCCTACAAAAATAGAAGAATAGAACAAAAATAGAAGAGAAGAATATGGACACAATAATAATAGGGATATTTTTTTATGACAGTAAGAGACAAGATGAGCAGGACGTTCAGCTGATGGTAATTGATACAGTCTGCACAATACAATGCAGTACCGCTCGGGTTTCTTAAAAATCCAGTAATTCTGAGTGGCATTACAATTGCGCTTGTTATGTTGAGACAACACATTGAGTCTGGCAAATTTGTGTCTGTAAGCTTTGATTACAGCTCTGGGAAACAGGTGTATATTATAATATTATATCTAGGAACAAGATAAAAAAAATGTTAAAAAACGGTATAAATAACTTTAACCCAAGGTAAATATTCTAATCATACAAAATTATTGCAGTGATATACCACCTTTTTTCTTAACTCTTTCATACTTCACTTCATCTTCACAAATAATAGCAGCTTCATGTTTTGTCTCTGGCACCATAGCAGTTGATGTAAAGCTTGCAGCTACCATTCCTGTAGAGTAATGTGCTGCATTGAATTTGTCTGCTACCTAAAAATAACATACCTAATAGAATAGACCACAGTGTAATAGAAAAATATTGTTCTATAAGCATGATAGAAAATAAATAGAGACAATTTTAGTTCAAGAAATCATTTGATTTTTTTAAGGTGAGTGTAGAGTGCAACCTCATCCACTTAGCTTATGAGGTGTGCATTTATTAAAGGCCTGCAACACTCTTGTGATTCCTCTGGTGTTGCAAGATAATGTGGGTGGCGGTGATCACTTAACACCAGGTGACCCGTATGCTCGTTTGTCCTCCTATTCTGTAAAAAAAAATGCTGTTCAAATATCAATATAGTACTGTAGCAGTAGTTTTAGTACAAAAAAGAGATGGGTTTTGCAAATCAATGTGGGTTTCTTCTGCAAAATACAACCTCAGGTATTTCAAGACGAAAAGATTTATCTTACAATTCTTATTCATATCTAATATATAAAATCCTCATGTCGCGGTGTTTGTAGTTAAACTCCTTCGAAACAGCTTGACCAATTCTCATGAAATTTTGAGTGCATATTGGGTAGGTCTGAGAATCGGACAACGCCCTAAATGTTAAGGGTGGTCCATGCCTTTTTTTTTTTTTATTTTTTTGACATTTGTTTGATTATGATTCAGCATTAAAAAATACATACGACTTTAAATTTTCACACATCTACGATCAACAGTTACTTTTGTATCGCGATTTTAATATCGGCAATAGAACATTTGCTGGGTCAGCTAGTAATATTATATAAATCTATCTTTGAGAAGGGAACATACTTTGGTCCTGTCATGATTTCATTCTAATATCATTTTATATACTTAGCTGGCTTATTAAACTCAAATCATCCTCCATCAAGAGAGCTAATAATTACAGTGCATTAAAAATAAAGAATAATACCTCTTTTTTATTTTCTTTCACTTCAGGTGCTTTGTATTCCCTCTCTAACTCTTGTAAGATATCTTTTGTTTCTGCAAACACAGATTTTAATCTTGCATGTGGATCTTTCTTCATAGCGATTTCCTCTGAAAATATGTTTGGTTTCTGTTAAAAAATTTCCAGGCAAAAATCTTTTAAATACAATTTTTCTTTAATGTAAGTAGTATTAAATACCTTCAGTTTCCACTCTCAGATTGTTTTTTACATGATGAAATGTAGAAATATTGAATTTGGCTAGATTGTTTGGATCTTGTATGGTAATTATGTCAGATCTTGTAAATGCAGTGTCATTAATGAGGTCCTTCCAATTCTTGCCTTTAATATTGAGTTGCTCCACTGCCTCATAACAATATACATTGCCACTTGTCTTAATTGCAACAATATGAGAATTTTTGGTAAATGGTTTAAAGAGAACTGGGCAGTGATAATCATCGTTTGCATTTTTAAAGAAATTTAACTTAACCAATCCTTTTACGTCTATTTTCTGAAAAGATTTTTTTACAAATAGAAATATGAATATTATTTCAGTTCTTATGTAATATATAAAGAAAAGCAACATACTTTTCCAGTGACAGGGTTAATTTTATATTTCTTTATAAAGTCAATGATAGCTTGCAATTCAAAAATGTTCCCATCACCGTCGCAGTAAGCTTGATCAAATGGTTGTAAACATAGGCAACAATGGTCAAAAGGTAGTCTTTTGAATGTTGTGTCTTCCTCAACAGCTGTACCAGATCGTTTTCCACCATACAATGTAGTCCATTCAGTGTACGTAAGGTACCTACAAATTTAAGAAAATCTTAGTTGCAACTAATTGGAGGACACAATATCATTTTTAAAATGATCACACACATCTTATCTTTTTGATGCTGACGTTTTCCCATCTTGTAAGTTTATGCTCTTTCGTGTAATATCTTAAAAGTATCTAAATATTTTACAAAATTTATTGAATTATAACTGAACTGTGTACTAATATAAAATATAGGTTATTAAATATAAATTATAATAAATTTAATCCCTATTGATATTTAACGACAAGCACAGTCAACAACACAAACAACTATTACAATTTTTTTTAATTTAACACTTGACAAGTGACAACATTGACTATGCTTGACAATGACAAATGATTACATTTTTTAGGCTGTTGCTACTCGTCCGCTAAACGGGCGAAATAAAAATAGAAATTAGTCGTCGTAATGATTTCGGATGAATAACATATGTATATACATGTTTTTTTTTCATGGAAAAGATGGACAAATGAGCGTACAAAAGTACTAATCATAATACATTTGACAAACTAAGACATTTTTATGGGTTGGTAAGGTTCCTCCTCTCCTAACCTTTACTTGTAAATGGGGTGGAACGAAAGGGAAAAGGAGGGAAACGTCTTCAATTCGGTTGTGGTAACTGTTATAACAAAACCTAACCTAACCTGCCTAAAAAATTTGTTCGCGACGATCGAAATTGGTTTAAAAATTCTAAGTTTGTAGATATTAATCGATTTCCATTACTTCTCTGAACGCACCCTTTAAAATACCGCTACTCCACGCCAGATAGCACCAGCATAAATGGGATGAACTTAACAGAGAAAGCGCAATACAGTTTCTAAGCAGTGCGAAAGAGACTGACTCTTGTCAAAGTCAATCATAGTTCATAAATGTGAAAAAGACATAGATGACAAGGACATAGCTACGTTCGAGAACGTTAGGGAATCTGGAACCTTCCTTATATTTTGATATATAAAGGGGGCTAGGTCGAGTTCCGAGTCAGTCAGTTTTCTATTGAAGTTTGAACAGTTTGTTCCGAGCAAATCTCGACTTATAGTTATCTTTTATCTTCAGTGAGTGCACAGTGCGTCTGTTTGAAACATTAATACTTCCCGCCATATTCGTTTCCATAGATTAGTGTCAGTGCGCGCAGTAATTAATTAATCAGTGCCAGCAATATATAAAGCATAAAATATGAGTGACATAAGGCGATTTCTGTGCAAGAGAAAAAAGATTGAAAATGAACAGTTTAATGCTAAAGATTGTCCAAGTACTTCGGCACAGCAAAGTAATGATACCACAGATTGGGAATGGAGCGACCGCCCTCAGGCTATTAAATAATAAGTTTAATTGTACAATATTACTTTGTAAATGTTACTTTAATGGTAAAACATATTTTTGATGAAAAAAAAAAGGCCGCTGAGTTTGTTGCGCCCATTCTTCTCAGGCCTGAGGCATTCACTTTGGAATGGGTGGTAGTTATTTTTTGACTTTCAATAAGTGATTTCACATCCTATTTTGAATAAATATATTTGAATTTGAACTAGTAAAACTGAATCTACAACACAACAAACTTCAGTTAATATTTATGATGTGGGTTTATATCAGGATTCTAACGTACCTATTAGTGATGAAATACAGTTTAAAGTGCTCGAAACACCGTGGAAACCTCCGCAAGATTATGATTTCAAGCAGGACATCGATCATAAAAACGTCACACAACAACGTGCATTTCGCCACGAGTGGTTCACAGCATTCCCTTGGCTAGCCTATTCTGCTCAGGCTAAAGGACCACTTTGCCGTACTTTACACATACACGTGTATTATTTCCCGCACAAATTTACCGAGGCAGTACTCAAGTGCCATTTATCGTTCAGCCATGCAAAAAATATCAAAAATTTCGTGAGTGTGCGAAATCTCATGCAAATAGCCAGTGGCATCGGTAATCGGTTATACGTTCTAAACATTTTCTGGAAATCATGCAAAGAAAAAAAATGACGTTTAAGAACAGATATTTAATGAGTGTGCGAAATCTCATGCAAATAGCCAGTGGCATCGGTAATCGGTTATACGTTCTAAACATTTTCTGGAAATCATGCAAAGAAAAAAAATGACGTCTATGAACAGATTGATACTGAATATAATGAAATTACAGAAAACAGAAAAAAACTTATTTTATTAAAAGTCTTATTTTATGTTACGCATGATTTACCCCTTCGAGGAAAAACAGAAGATGGCTCAGTTTTCAAAGACTTTCTACATTTCCGAGTTGAGGCAGGAGATACGCTTTTAAAAGACCACTTTGCAACTGGTTCGAAAAATTTATCCCATCAAGTACAAAACGAAATTTTTGAAACCTGTGCTGATGTTCTTCGTGAAACCATTACTGATGAAGCAAAAGAAGTGGCATACTTTTCAATCTTGGCTGACGAGACAGCGGATATAAGCGGGACAGCTTTCAATAGGCATAAGATACGTCAAGTTTGAACAAACGATACACAGTTACGAATTTTTGGGGTACAGACCTCTTCAAAAATTAGATGCTGCATCGATTTCATATCGAGAATGGAGAGTTTATTTAAAAGGTGGCGCATCCCCGCGCTCTTGCGGGCATGCGCCAGGGGGAGTACCGGATGTGTTAATAACGCCGTTCCCGGACTCCTCCTACAAAGGCGCGGTATGGTACACCGTGTGGTTTTAGTAGGTTCGATTCCGACACACCACCCTACTGAAAACCCCGGTGGGGTGACGGCCCGTGGGGTTTCCACACGTATAAAAAAAACAAAATTGTAGAAGGATTACAAGACCTCTCAGAAGATCAAGCCACTAATTTTAAGACAAAGGTTAAAGCTTACCAACTGCGCACTGCTTTGCCACCACAAATTTTATTGTGGCATTGCATATTATTGCTACTTACTCGGCAAAGCTTGAGCCTGTCTGCAATCAGCTTCAACAAGTGGATTTAGACATTAATTGATCTCCACTGATATTCAGTGGAGATGGATCATATAAAAAACATCTTCTAGGCTACATCGACGAGGCAAAAGATTTCTTTCCTTCGGGAGCAAATGCGATCAAAATTGGTCTTACGAGTAGTCTACCCGTCACAACGTGCCCAGATCTTTTAGCACACTGAGAAGAGTTAAAACTTGGAATAGGTCCACAACAGGTGACGAGCGACTGTCTGGATTATGCAAGATAACCAAGGACAACAAAGATAACTTTATTAGAAATCGTCATTAATAAGTTCGGTCAAAAACTCCGCCGGTTGCAGTTGCTTTTTAAATGAGAATTGTGAAATTGCTGCCTACTAATTATTGTGAATAAAAAAATGATTTCCAACAGACTGCTTTTTATTTCCATAATTTGTCGAGATTCCCAAGGGGTGCAAGTGCACCCCCTGGCACCCCCCTGCCGGCGTCTATGCTCAAATCAAATCAAATCAAAATATTTTATTGCAAGTCACATTTTACAGTAGGATGGTTGGTACATTAATAGGTAGACAATATGTGACGCCCTGCAAGGGCACAGCAACGTTATACATAAAAAAAAAAGAAGTCATATACATTT